>NW_026729642.1:0-49007 GCF_030272615.1 Cryptomeria japonica | reverse complement strand
TCAGTTGGAGAAGATGAGCGTTTAGAAGAGAAAAAAAAGCAAATGGTGGGAAATATCAGGTGCACAAACCAGATACACACACACAAGCAAGACGGATACAAGTTTAAGCCCAAGAAAGCTCTGAGCAGGTTCATTGATTAGCGCGACAACTAGATTTTGATTGTGACAAGCACAAGAAATAGATTGAATACCCACTAAGTAGACACATAGTGAGCACAAGAGACTGCAGTTTAGATTTAAACGGAGGTTAACGATTGCGACGAGGATGGAACAAGGACGCAAGTCAGAGATTGGCAAGATGATCTTTCCGGCTTTGATTGGTTTGTTGCTGATTGTTTCTTTGGAGAGCGTTCGCGGCCAGCAAGAGCAGCAGCAGCAGCAACAGCAGCAGCAGCAACAGAGCAGCCCGGTGTCCGACCTGGACGTTGCGCTGGCAGGTGGGAGGCGCGTCGGCAGCGCCAGAGCCACACCAGACAATAGGCTACTCGACTGGCAGGTGGAGCGCCTTATCAATCGCGCTCTAGAAGACGGACTCAAGAAGAGAAGTTTAAACAACAACTACTTGAGCAGCCAACAACAACAACAACAACAACAACAACAACAACAGCAACGGCAGGCGGCGGCAACGTCCGCCGCGAACAGGCGCCAATTCAGGATGCAACAATTGCTCGACACCATTCCGCAGCCCGCCCCAGCGCAGCACCAACGCTTGGCCGCTGGAATCGCTCGCCGGCCGAGCCGAACGTCGCAGCCCGCAACAACCAAATATGCTGCCGCCAGGTATGCTACCCCAGTTCCAGGTGGGCGCGCTGGACACGCTGGACCAGCTGAGCGCCCATCCTCGAGGGCGACAATTTGGCGCGTCTGGGTCGCGCGTTCAAACCGAGGACCATGTCGACGGCTCGCGGTTTTGGAAAGCGCAGCAGCATAGAAACGAAATTAGACGGTCTAGATTAGCTAACAAGGCGCCTGTCTCCATCAACGCCAGTCACTTGACTAGGAACACTAGGAACAGGTGACAGAAGCTGAAAGCGGTAAATTGTACAACGAGTATTTGATTGAGCGAGCTAACCAATTTGTCAAATCCAAATCGCAAGGAGAAGATTCGCCTAATGTTTTGATGGAAAGGAAGACAGACATAGCGAGCGGCGGAAAGAGATAGAGACAGAGAGAGGTAGAGACCCAGCTTAATCTAATGGCTTAATAGAAAACAACATAGTATGAACAAATGGCGGGTAAACACACCAAGTTAAGAATGAGAGAAAGAGAGAGAGAGAGAGAGAGAGCGCAACCAAAACAACAAGACCAATAAACGTTTCTGCTAGTTAACCTTTGTTACTCTTTGCACTCAATGCGCTGACTAAAACGGCCTGATTTTCAACGATCTGGCGAACCTGAAACAGCAGAACACATTACCTGCTAGCAACCGGCTGTCACCGCACCTGCCTTATACCGAGCAGATCAGGTGGCTTTTTTGTCGCCACCACCAAGTCGGCATCTCTATCTATCTACGTATCGCCAATTGATCTTGTAGCCGCTGTTGTTGTCGTCTGAGGCATTGTTAAAGTGTGTTTTTTCTCTCGCCAAATGGCTGCCCGAATCAGAGGTTGATTTGCTTGGCAGTGGAGCGAGATAGTCGCTCAGTGATCAGTCGGTTTGTTGAAAGGTGGCGCGATGCAAATGCTCCTAATTCCACCAGATAGCCCCATTGGCGCACACTAACAAACCAACCAATCAGGCTTTCCGATTTGTTTCACTCAATTGAGTGAAACAAATCAAGCCAACTCGCCGAGTGTGAGAAGATTCTCACGCGATGCGACAGAGTTACCTGCACGGCTAGCTCAGCCGAGATTCACTAAAGGACGGACTCAATCGGAGATCAAGCGGTCAGTTTTGCTTCAGCTAGCCCCCAGGTTGCGTCACTACTACTACTGCTACTACTACTACTACAACAACAACAACAACAACAACAACAACAACATCAGCAGCAGCAGCAGCAACGATAGCATGAACTAGTGACCGCCACAAAACGAGAGCCCTTTCGCTGGTTTGCCGCTGCGGCCAACGGAATTGCGCTCTCAAACAAGTGTCGTTCAAAGCGGAAATTTGTCGAGAGCTTTGTCAGATTGGACACCAAATGAAACATAGACGCTTGAGCTTTTGTTTCAAGTTTAACTGTTCATCTGCTTGCCTGCAACTTGGAAAGCTACGCTGCTGCACCTGAACGGGCGGCTCCACAAAAGAGACACTCAGACATAGAGCTTTATCTGGCTGGTTGCAATCTTCAGGAAGTTGATACAAAAGCAAATAGCGTGTTGGTCGCACAAACAATTTGGACCGCTTCCTGCTGGCCGACAAACTATCCAGTGGATCGCTCATCCAGCTAGATAAGCTGCTGGCTCTCTTAATGTGTTGACAAAACGAGAAGCCTCAACTGTGGACGCTATATTAGCATAGTCATTGGGCTTGCTTGGAGTTGCCTATTTGGTGAGCGCTCTCGAGCAACTCGTTATGAGTACAAGTTTAAGGTATGTGCTAGCAAGCTCACAGCATGTGTAAGACGCTCGCTCGTTGAAACTAAACGAAGCTTTGCGTGTGCGTTAGAATAGCAAAGCGAAAGCTGGGGAAAAATGGAATCCTTCCTACTACTCTAAACAAATCCGCGGGGTTTGAAATCCAGTTAGTGCTAGAAATCTTGTGAGAAACCAGGGTATATAACGAGTCAGGGTGAGCTGGACTCGTTAGCGATCTGGGCAAAAGCACAAGTTAAAGGGGGTGTACTTCTCGAACTTGAGCGTGTATGGCTAGAGCCGGGGTAGTTAGCACTGGCTTAGTATTGACGCAATGGACTCCTTTTTGCTGCCTTGACAGGTTAACAAGCAAATGCAAGTGAGTGTTGCTACTATAACAGCATGTTTGTAAAAGTGTTAACTTGCTTAATAGATGAAAGGTGTCTCTGAATTTTTCCAATCTACTTTCTATGTTATAAAACTCAAATATGACCCAAACTTGATTCCTCACTGCCAACAGTTGCCATTCAATAAGAACAACTACAACAAACGACAACAGCGATCTATTTTAGACCGCTGTTGAAACAGTCGATATTGAACAGAGCCGATGGTTGCTTTGTTTCCTTTTGAAAGGATATTAATTAATTCGAGCGCCATTTAGAAAAGCATTCCAATGGCGGTCTTTCGGTTTAGAACTAAATTTGCTTGCTTTTTTGATTAATTGGATAGACTAGCTCAGCTGGCGACGATTCAACTTGTTCGCAAGCACAGTGTTGAGAGCTGGCAACCATGATTGCGTGAAACTCGAGACAGACATTCATATCAACTTGTGTGCTCTCTCTCTCTCTCCCTATTTCTTCCCTATTTTTTGTGTACGAGTACAACTTTTCGAAGGGCGCTTTATGGGAACGCGATCTAGATTGGTGGCTCCGCACAGTTTCAACAACTCGCTAACAAAGCGGCCTGTCCTCTAGCTAGCTTGGTGATAAGCTTGGCGGTGTTATTCACGCGAACAGTTCACAGTTTGAGATCACTATTAATTGATAAAGACACTATTGCTTTCATCCATTGGATGAGAGGTCGGACGCGGGGAGCGAATATTTAGTCTTGGCTAGTCGTAGTTGGGACTGCAACCACAACGATGTCAGTGACAGGTTAATAGCTCAAGCCAGAGAGACCAAACCACGCTGAGAACAATATTTTCAGGTGAGATTGCACAACGCACAATCTTGACCATTTTTTGGTCTTTCCATCTTGTCGAACGCATAACTCAAGCTATCCGGATTTCGAACGGGCCAGCGAACTAGAGCAGGTTGGCCGGCGGCAAGGCGATTCTTTTCCATCGTCGCCGTCGCCATCGTCGAGCGATGACAAAGCAATCAAACAGGCCGGGCTAGATTGCGATTTGCAGTCGCGCTCAGTCTGCTCCGATTTGAATAGAGCATCATGTGACCTGTTGCGAGCCGACGTCTCGCACTGGATGTGGCCGATTGGCGTGCTAGCAACGCTCACTTGTGATCCTCTCTAGTCGGCGCTTTACTGAGCCGATGGAAGTTTGCCAATGTGCGATACACTGGCTCTCCCGCTAGTCGACCTAGTCGCGACAGGTAAGTGAATAGTGGTGGGCCAAGTGGCGAATGAGTTACCTATCTGGGCGTAAAATTTGCAAGAATTGAATCAATTTTTGGCATAGATTTGAGTTTGCATTGTTCTCATTCGGCCAAGTCACAAAAAGCGCCGCCCGAGCGCCCGGTCAGTTCGACCGGGCGCCAACTGACCATTCATTAGCCTGATTGTGAGCTCGCTCAAAGCTTATGCGAACGATTGACTACGAAGCAGCCCGCCTTGCCAGTATTAGGCGCCACATCAGCCGGACAGGTGAGACTAATGAGCGCTTTCGCTAGTTGTGGCCATGTTGTGCTATTTTGTTATGTTGTTCCATGTGTTGATGGTGGTCGGTGAACGGCGTTGCTAGTCCTCTTTCGTGCATTATGTGAGCTCCAAGAGGGCGCACAACGCTAGTTAAGCTGATTAAAGAAGAAACATTAAGAAGAACAAGCAAGAGATGTAAGGCGATCGACGTCGCTGGCTTGACAAGCGACTGAAGATTATTTGCCGCTTGTTTGTAGAGGCGGTTGCATTGGGTTGAGTTGAATAATGATGATAATAATAATCATTTGAAATAAACAAATAAAAAAGTGTATTTATCTGTCTGTCTAGCTATCTTCTAGTTGATGAACAAAGTGAAGATAGAGTTTCATTGCTTTTGAAAAGGTTCAAGCAAGATACACTCACTTATTTGTTCACTAACCAAGCTGGGATGGTTTCTAAACTTTAAACAGTCGCTGCGATTAGCAACACGAGAATGAGTGCGCTTTCAAGCAAATGTTATTAACAAACAAACAAGCAAACAAACAAACAATCAAAGCGAACCAGGTAAAGAGTTCTTAAGAGAAGCTTCTGGACGAAGAAAAAAGGTGGCCGGCCATTGAGCAAGCAAGTTCAAGCATTTGGATCGGGTTGGGCGGCTCACGTTTAAATCTAAAAGAATTAAAAGCCACTTGTTGTTGGTGGTAGTGGTGTTTTTTGACGAAAATAGAGCTCAACGTCAACCAAATTGGCGCTGAAAATTTGGCTCTACTTTGGCCATCGACTAAACCGATCTAGCTCAAAACTTCAGCCCTATTTATGTGGCTTCGATATATTCAAAATTAGAACAAACAAATGGATTAGATTTGAATGAATTCATTATGGCTTTCCCTTCTCAATCTGGCGACTAGTTGAATTGGTTGGCAGACTAAGTTCATGCGCGCGAGTTGAATGACTATGGATGACCAACAACGATAACAACAGGTCTAAAACTACATCTACAACTAAATTGTAGTTCAAATGAAGCGAACTCTTTGTTAGCATTAAACGCAAAAAGGTTTTCATTAAAATTGACTTACAAAAGTTTCCCCCTAAAAAGCTTCGTAGAATTGCGGCAACCTGTTTCTCAGCGAGCCAAGTTGGTTGCAAAGTTTTCTAGCTGCTCTCACACAGTGAGCGAAAGCTTTCGAGCTGCAGCCATTCCTTCTCTTTCTCTTTCTCTCACACAAACACACAAACCAACACACCTGATTTGGCTTGCCAACATGCAGTTTTAGGCAACAAGTGGCCGTTGTCGCAAAAACTGAACAGAGACAAAGCCGTTTGGACGCACAGGTACAGGTTGTGCTTGCAACGATGCAACGATTTCCATCCACCATCAACTTGATGGGCAACTCCGATTCATCAGCGAATCTGCTGTCCCTCTAGCTGCCATTATCTGCCCAGCTCGCTTTGTTCCAGTCTCAGGTGAGTGGATCGCTTTAGAGATAAACCTCAAAGTGGAGTGTCGCGCATTCGAAGCGCAACTAACTCGCAACGGCCAAAAATGTCAATTGATGTCTCCCATTCACCTTCCAATGTTTAGCTGCTGTTGCTGTTGCATTCCGTTTAAAAAGGCATCTAGCGAAAGGACTCTCATTATTATCGTTCGCAAAAGTGAATACCATTCAGGCAAAGAATTCTAATATAAACAATCATGATTGACGTCTGTTTATGACGCTTCAAGAGATCTCGTTGAAGTGGTTCTCAAACTGCCGCATCAACAATGATAATACTCCACCTTTTCAATCTCAAATTGGCTGGTATCAGCTGATTTCAATTATGGCCACCATTGACTTCCACTTTTTGTTGCGCTATCAAGCGAGTTCATGGAAGTGAATGCTGTCGTTGTCCTATCTCTCTTTCAATCCATCTCTATGGCTCTCTCATTGCAACCACCTGATACTGCTAAATGGTGTCGTCGTGAGCCCACTGAGTGTGTGTGTGTGTGTGAGAGCACAGCCTCAGGTGAGAGAGTACGCTCTCTTCAAATCAAAACACGCTTCATCTAGCGCCGTCTGTCTGCTTGACTGCTGATAATTCACTATAATGGTCCAGATTGTGCTCAGTTAGCCACATCTATTAAGATCACGAACGAGACAAAGCCTCAGCCGTGGATGGAGAAGTAGCACGTCAACTAGCTCGCAAGGCAAAGAGAGGCTAGAAGGCTTAGTAAGCCCATCGCAGCTTAGAGAAGAGGAAGGAGATTCTTTCTCATCTCGCCCCAATCGCAAAGCAAACCTTTAAAGCCAACCTGAAGGCAGCTAAAGGCAGCCTATTCATTGGAGTACTTTGGCCCCGAGCGCTTTATGGTTATGAAAAACACTTCAAGTCTTCCAGGTAGATAATTTAAGAATTATTTTATTTATCTCTCTCTCTCGCTGTAGCTATTACTTTTTTTTGAGTTTTGCTTGCTTACTTACACCCAACAAAGGATGCAAGTCAAAGCATTTGATTTTTCTCGATTTTTAAACAGTGAGAAAAGAATCTAAAACTCTCGCACACATACACCCTCAATCTATCCATCGGTGCAAGCTAGAATTGAATCATGCATTAGCAATTCATCATTGACGACGCCAACAAAACTCCTTTTGAATACACGCTCGACTCTCTAACGAGTTTCCACTCTCACTTGCACTGTCTTCAACACCTTTGCGGCAATCAAGTGGCTGTAAAGTATAGCTTCGCTAAATTATCATAAAATGCTGACCAAGATTGTCTTAATCCGCGAGCAACAACTACCTGCTTAGCACCTATCACGGCGCTCGATAGGTAGTTGCTTTCTCCATCATCGAGTGCTATGTATGCATCGTCGCGCTTCCAATAAAAGATAGATTTCGTCATCTAGTTTTTTATTGCCGACTCGTCATCATCTTCGTTGTCGTCGTCTTAGTTTAGCACTAGTGGTAGATTATAAGTAGTGTTAAAAGGGATCCTTTCAGTTTAGTGTTCAAGATTTGCATTGTTTCAATTGCTATCTTCCAATGAAACCAATTTAATGAATTGGAAAACCAATTTACAACCGGCTTCCCCGGTCGCATTACACCTGTTAAAATGATCAGTACAAGCAACTTTTAAGCGGCTGATTGGTTCGCTTATTAGTGACTTGCAATGAAAAACAAGAAGTGTAAACTACTGACGTCTCTCTTCCTCCTCTCAAGTTAAATTCAGTCAAGAGAGTCGGTTGTCTCTGTGAATTAATTAGCAGGAAGCTGGTTGGGCACGATTAGACTAAAAAAGCGCCCTTTTCCGTCTAACTAGCACCTTCTTCTTTGAAAATTTTCTCCTATCCGGCTAACCAAACATCCAACTCTGTCGTGCAGTATCCAAAGCGTAGAGGAGCTCATTCTGTGTAGGATAGAAGCTTATGTGTAGAGAGCAACCTGCCGACTCAATTAGACCTCCATTGAATTGCTGCTGTCTGGGGCGCCATGAAAGCAGCACCATACTAATGCAAGCTGTCGCAGGAAATAAGCTCTCGATTGTTCTCATTGAAGTATCGCGCAATTCTTAAGGTAGCGCTAAACTGTGGCCGCCCGGCGAGCTTAACCAACTACGTGCAAGACAAGTCGTAGCGGATTAGACAGATCGGCTGGCTTCAACATAGCGCAAAGATTGCTGCCGCCAACATTAGTTATCCAAACAAAAGACAACCTGATTGAGCTGCCGAAGTTGTTGTACTTGTTTGCAGCCCACCAAAATGTTTTCTTAATGCTAAAATTTGCATCCCAATTTTCAAGTGGATCCTCCAGAAAGCTCAACATTTAATTTTACGATCATGAACTGACGCCATTGATTCGCTCAATTCTGACAAAAGAAGGAACTGATAGAATCTGGTTGAAATTTTAAGCTCACACAAATAAATTTATTCATTGAACTTCCTATTTTATGGGATGCGTCCTGTTGAACAGTTTTCCTGGTTCAAGAGAAAGAGAGGTAGATAGAAAATGAGCTCAAACGGTAGTTTTAGCATCATCTATTTCGCCAGAGATTAACCTCGGGCCATCTGATTGTTTAGACCGTTCGCTGGCCAAAAGACGGCCACAAGCGTATCCGAGATGCATCCAGCGCATTCGTGATGGTCTTGTTGCTGAGTAAACTTCCGTTTCGGCTTGTTTAAACTGACGGGCGAAAGTTGAGAGTTTAAACAGAATAGAAGCGAACTGCAACAGATCAACCGATGCCTTGTCCTCTTCCGCCCTGTTAGCAGTGGGCTAACGGCAATAGTATCTCTAACAGGCACCGCAAACGCTTTACAGGTATGTTTGTGTAGCTTACGAAGCCAAATAATTGGCAAAAAATTAAGGCTTGCCAGGTTTGCTTGTGCAATTATTGTGTCACAACTCGGATAGACGGATAGGTAGACACACTCTCAGGCAAACGGATACAAACAATTTTTCCTCGGCTACGCCAAGGCTAGCAACCTGTTGCTGGCGGCCAATTCATGAATTCAGCCAGTTGGTGTGTATGTCTGTCTGTGTGTCGGTCGCTTCAGCGTTGGTGGTGCTGGTGCTGGTGGCCACTAGTGCTAGCTGCAGCAGTGTTGGCGGCCAATCCGTTATGTGTTTCACTGGCGGCCTTTCACAAATTCCAGCTCTCGTTGCTCTGTCGACTATCCGCTAACCACACGATTAAACGGCTTCCGTTGCTTACCGGCATCGGTCTGCAATGCGAACTACACGGCAATGTTACATGGTGGCAAGTGTAGCCCGAGTTAATCACACCACAAACACACACACACACACATACTCAAACAGGCCACTGACGATATGATGAAGCGTCTCTTGCTGTTCTTTATAACAATATCATGGCGACGATCAATTGTTGGTCTAAACACAGTGAGCTCGCTCAAGAGCCTTCAACAGGTTGTTTCCGTGACAACTCTTAAACCGCTTGCGAAAGGTGTTGTTGGTCCTAACATTAAGTGGGAACAAAGTTTCCACTCAACTATATTTAAGTGCTCCCGCGGCTTTCTCTTAAAGAGCTCTCTCATCTCATTCATTTTGCACTCTTATGCAACAATCTGATAAACATTAGTCATTTATATTCGGTGTGAGCAACTTCGGAAGAATGTTGGGGACACATATTTTCATGATGTCTCTTAGAGTATAATTGGCAACGCGCCCGATTCTAACAAGTCACACTTGTTTTGTTTGGGCTTCCGTTACACACACGCAGATAGACAGACACTCACTTTAAAGTTTATACACATCATCAACACCACTTGAAAGTAGCAACTTCTAACACTCAGCCAAGCGGAACCATCATCGCTTGCGCGTTCTTAAAGATAAGAAGAAAAAACACTCGAGTAGTTTGGAGGTGAAAAATCAACGCGTAACTAAAAGAATATTCAACTTACCTTGAAACATAGCGGGCTTATAGTTGGGCGCCATTTGATCACAGTCTATTTCAATCATAGTATCTCTTATATATTTAACATTGAATAAAATTGTAGTCACAAGGTAATCATTGTTGCTACTTGATGGTGCTACTAATTTTTCGCTCATTTTGCCGCCACCATATGTGTTCGGCGGCGGCGGCGGCGGCTGCTGCTGCTGCTGAAACTCGCCGTTGTTGTCTTGTTCTGGTTGCACTAAAGCGAATGAATTGCTTGACGAGGAAGATATCAAACCATCTTCGTTCATATTCAGCGATTCATTTCTGAACTCTTGTGTCTGGTCGAGGCCACCTGATCGGGAAGTGATCTCGTTGATTTTGTTTGCGCCAAGGAATTGTCTGCGCCGCTTCAGATCTTCTTTGGGTTTAAGGGTGGTAAGCAGAGGCGCAGCCGATGAATCGTCGCCAAAACCCTCTTGTTCCGACGATAAAGATGGATCGGTACTCGCCGTCTCTTCGCCGCCCAAGGTGGCATTTCTTGTCGACATTATAACATCCTCATCTCCCATCCAACGGACTGGAGATCGATGGATCCGGCGCACCGCGTGACCAGACGCGGCTGCCTGCTGCTGCTGCTGCTGCTGCTGCTGGCGTTGTAATTGGGGCTCGAATGCCGGATGCATTTGCTTAGGTAGCTGCGAGTGCCTCGAGTTGAGATTTAGGGCCTCCATAGATCTCATTGGAGATGAGTCATTAAAACACGTTATCGTCCAACCAGACGACTCAACCAGACAATCACAGACCGGCGCGCAACTGATGCTGCTGGCGCTGATTATTCGAGCCAACAAGAGATGATGAGCTGGCGTATTCGGCCGGCAACAATGATTGAATGGCTTTCTTTGAGGGACATTCTATATCTGGATGGCGGCCGCTATGACTAATTTGCGACAAGCCGCTATTTTTCGCTACTGGCATCGGTTCCAATTGGTCCGTTCTTCGAACGCGATCAGACTTGACCTTTTGATTTGTTATATTTGTGTTGAACGTTTCGTTTAGGATGGATTTATGTTCAGTATTATTATTATTATTATTATCATAGTGAGCGCCGCTTAGTGAATCGTCCAATGGGTGATCATCTAATATAGCGAAAAAATCCGCTCGTCCGGGCCGATCGTCTCGGCTTGAGGTGTTTGCCAAAGACAACAGCTTGTGCCGTTGCACCTTGATAGGTGAGTCTAAACAATTAGTTATCATGATAAATGAGGATAGGATTACCATAAGCATCAATAATGCTTGGTTGTATAGTGACAATTCTTGTTTGTGATTTTCGATACTCGAAACTCTTATGTGTTCGATGATTTAACGAGATTAATTTGAGGTGTCTTCTATTTCTTTTAGCCAATGGTAGCTTGTAGCTTGTTATATTTGGTTTTAAAATCACTTCAGAACAATCTTCAATCAACCTCTGACTTTCATATTCAGGTGGACAATCAATGTCGGGTTCTATGTCGTTGTTGTTGTTGTTGCTGTTGCTGTTGCTGTTGCTGTTGATGTTGATGATGAGACCACCAATCGGCGGCTTCAGCTTGTTTGCTGAATGGTCATTCATCATCATCGTCATCTTCTACTCCTTGTATCATTTTCTAATGCCATAACAAGATTAAGAGCTGTACTTCTATCTAATAATAAAAATAAACACACTTGCTTAATATTGTGCTGGAGAGACCGCATCAACAAGAGTGGATATGTTAAGGATCTTCTTATATTCAATGATGATATAATTTCAAGTTTTCATAGATATATTGATGTACATTAATAGTGGCCATTAGAGGGGAGAAGAGAGAATTCAAGTGAAGTGTGTCTATGTGAATAGACAACAAATATTTTCTTTGGGTCGCTTCTTCACCTGTTGAAACTTATTCGACTTCTCTGTCTTCTTCTTCTGCTGCTGCTGCTGCTTCTTCTTCTTCGTCGTCGTTGCCCGCTCACCAACTCACCTCACAAAATTCTTCCATTACCTTTCTTCACTAGAACATTGAAAGACGCCGCTGCCTCTGTTGCTGCTCACTGTATCCACCACTTGTTGCTGTTGAAATCTCGTCGAGTGTTCCTTGCGGCTGACGCGCGCTTCTCCAACCAACCTTTTCAAATGCTATTCCTATCTATCAGACTGCTGCAGATTCTTCGAAGAGCCCACGAATACGATGAAGAAGTCGCTTTGAACTCTTCTATGCCTTCTTATTCTCTACTTATTCTGTAACTACTTCTTTACCTTCGTTTCTCTTGTAAGTGGCAGTTTTTTTCCTCAACTACAAGGCACTGTTACCAAACTGATAACAACCTGCGATGGATTGCATACAGTTTCTTCTCCTACTAAGCTGAGCTTCTTGCTTGATCCTCTTTTCCTTCACCTCCTCCTCCTCCTCCTCCTTCTCTCCCAGATGGGCTAAGCGCAAAGCTGCAACTGCTAGCTGGATAGAACAAGCCGAATCATGGCAAGAAAGATGAAGCGAAACCTTCAAGATACTCTCCGATCTTCTTACCTGCTTCTTCGTAGTCGTAGTGGTGGCTGTAGTCGTCGTCGTCGTCGTCGTTTTAATATTCTGCTTTGTCGCCTTCTTTCTCTGGTCAACTTGTTCAGGTAAGCTTGTCCGCTCGACAAAACTGCATCCAAAGCTAGTCGAAGGCGAAGCAGAAGAAGTCGCCGAGGTGGTGGAAGCGCCAACTTGAATAGCGCAGCTTCTAGATTGCTATTGCTCACTGATTTAAACCTGCGCAAAAGCTCTATTCTGCTCTGTTCTACTCTGTTCCGTTTCAATCCATTCCGTTCTGCCTTGCTCTGTTCGATTAAGCGAACACCAATCAAGTGTGTAGTCTAGCTCGGCTGCTCAACAAGTGGAACTAGCTAGCTGGCCTTGCGGCTTACAACAACCTCTCTCACCTGCGATTCTAGCGCTCATTTGGCTCCCCTCCACGCTTTGCTAGGCTTTGCAATGTCGTAGCTGTCCCTCCTTTCCAACTTACCTGTCAAGTTGATCAAGCTCCGCCTCGGTGTATTGCTCGTTCGCGCACATTTGTTGCTGGCCAGTGGCTTCTACCCCCAATTCCAGAACCGGCGAAGCCTGCTAACACAGCTTGTCGGCCCCCACATGAACACCGACACACTGTTTGCTGCGGCCCCCCCTTCAAAGTGCTTTCGCAATGCCGAAAGGGTTGCAGCGCAAGTGCAACGAGAGTTCAACACGAGGTGCACGAGATTGTCGCAAAATCAATGTAATCAAATTGTAAACAAAGTGTGAAGATCACAACAAAAACAATACCTGTTTTCTTTGAAGGAATCTCGCATATTAATCTCCATATCAGCATAATCTGACATCTCTTTCTTTCTTTCTTCCTCTCTCTCTCTCTTTCCTTTCTTTAAGCTATTCAACATCCACATGTTTTATCAGCCTCTTTATTATTCCGAACTCGCCGCTTTTGTCTACTACATGATTTCACTTTCTTCCTAATCTTCTCTCGGATCATCAACTGTCTCATAGTCTTTAAATCACACACTCTTAAATGTCTACCACCAATACAACAAATTCAAGGCGCCTTTCACTAAACCTCTCATATCTTCAGATGAAGTCGGCTGAATGAGATATAACAAACAACACCTTATTCTATTCTCTTCAGTTTTAGTCATCATCAATCAATCATTTCTATTATCATTATTATCATTATTATTATTATATTATCATATCCATTATTATCCATCACTTATTGAGCAATATTATTATACATGTTGTCATTGTGCTGCCAATTATTATTGAACCTACAATATAAATAGTCAATATTTATATACCATTTACATATCATATATATAGTTCCCTTTCCACTTAATCATTCTCAAACTAATTAAACAATAGCCTATTTATATAAAATGGCTCAACAGCCTCAAGCAACAACTCCACATCATTCTCAGCATCACCAAAAATCAACCTCAACAAACACTGGTTACTCGTCAAATTTATGAGACTTTTCTAAGGTTTCGACAATCAAATGAGACTTATATTCAGAAAGCAAAATTAAGAGAAAAATTATATAATATTTTGAGAAAGTGTTTTAAAAACTCTATTGATCTCTATATTGTGGGCTCGTCAATCAATAATTTAGGCAACAATAATAGTGATGTAGATATGTGTCTGATAATATCAGATCGTGAAATTGATCAAACAACTGAAGCTTTACCAATATTGCAATTTGTCAGAGATCAGGTTCGCCAATATGATTTCGTAAGGAGAGGGCATTTAATCATGGCCAAGGTACCCTTACTACGCTTCGAAGATGCTGCATCAGCCGTTGTTGTAGACTTGAATGTGAACAACAGTGTTGGGATAAGAAACACCCATTTGATTAACTGTTATACGAGACGTAAGTATCCGATTGTTTCTTTAGGATTCCATTATGTTTGTTAATTGCAATATAAATCTAACAAATCATCTCATAATTCCCAATCAACCTAACAGTCGATAGACGAGTCCAACCGCTAGTCATTGTGATAAAATTGTGGGCCAGAAAGAACAGAATTAACGACGCCTACAACAAAAACACTATCAAGTTATAGTTTGGTATTGATGGTTATTCACTACTTACAATGTGGTTGCAATCCACCTGTTCTACCCTGTCTACAGAAGATGATGCCTGATGTATTCAAGCCCAATTCTGATATTAAACGTTTAGATCTATTAGAGCCATTACCTGATTTTTTATCACGCAATGCACAATCATTAGGCGAATTATTATTAGGATTTTTGTATTATTTTTCATATATGTTTAAATTTGCCGTTGATGTTATATCAATTAGATTAGGTTGCACAATAGACAAAGAAAACGGCGCGAAATTATGTAAATTCCAAGAATACACCAACCGCAATGGAGGTGGATTTGTATCGAGGAACCATTTGATCGAACGAATACAGCTAGATCTGTTTGGGATGAGCAAGCATTCTCAGAAATATTAAGTGTTTTTCGGAGCGGTTTTTACCGATTGGACCGATCCAAGAACTTGAATGCCATATTGTGATACAACTAGTGCCTAAAGGAAGCCGAACCAATATATGCATTGCAAGAGGACATCAATTCGTCTATCTCCGCAACATAATTATTGAGATTTGTGTACACATTACTTCCGGTTTTACACCAGTGAGTGAATAAACCATGCACTGTATATCTTTTTGTACTACTATCAGAGCAAATCAAAGAACCTTGTAGTTTGTTAAGCAAGAACTCTTTACGAGGAACACAGAATGATGACTTCCATAACGAGTTGCATCTAGATGCGTCCTTACTAGTGCATTCTCGCGCTTCTATATCGTAATATGTTTCGATTTCAATATTCTGTTTCCAAAGCGGCATCCTCTTTGTTTCGTGTCGTGAAATGAAGCGTGTATCAATGGCACAGTTTTTATATGACTCTGGAGGAATCCCTATCGGAAGACAAACCGGCTGGATATCACGATCGAATGTGAGCCTCCTATCCAAAATCACAAACCATAATTATGCTTATAATTCCTATCACGTAATTTGCAAAACTTTTTGCTCACGCAGAGAGAGGCCATGTAAATACATTTTGGAATTATCTCTGGTTTATATGCCACCAAAATCGACGAGATCGTCTGAACTGGTCGCACTTGCCGACTCGCACTTGGATCCGCAGTAGCTTGTCGATATTTCTCTTAAATAGTTCTACACAAGTTAGGATCCAGCAAAACATGTTGATCGCTCACTATCACACCTGGACATGTCTTGCGAATAATGGTGCGTCCGAAATCGAGGTGATGTTTAGGGCTGCTTGTGTCGCAGGCATAAAAGATGAAGTTCATCTCGGAAGGATGAATGGTTAGCTTTTAATAGAAATCGACGTTCCAAACTCAGTTGGACGTGTAATTATTACTAGAACTGAAACTTACGGTTTACGATTAGATTTACCAACAAATCTTACAGTTGCATAGAATGGCAATGTCTCACCTAAATGAGATTCAGGCACTAGACCGCACCCATCTCTCTCAATGGGCGTCATAGTGGTAGTTGTAGTTGTGGTTGTGGTTGTGGTTGTGGTTGTGGTTGTGGTTGTGGTTGTGGTTGTGGTTGTGGTTGTGGTTGTAGTTGTAGTTTTAGTTGTGGTTGTCGGTGGTTTAGTTGTGGTTGTCGCTGGTTTAGTTGTTGTTGTTGATATAGTTGCGACCTCAGTTGACCACTTTTTTGTAGATGTTGTTGATGATGATATCGGTGCTGCTGTTGTTGAGGATTCAGTCGGTCGTCTTGATAATGTGGTGGACCTAGTTGGTCTAGTTGGCTTTGATGTTGTTATGGATTTAGTTGGTCTTCTTGATGGTGTGGTGGGCCTAGTTGGTCTAGTTGGCTCTGATGTTGTTGTGATTTTGGTTGGTCTTCTTGATGGTGTGGTGGACCTAGTTGGCCGTTCCCTTCTAGTTGTTGTGGATAATGGTGTTTTGTGTTGTTGTTTGGGGTTTAGTTGGCCTTCCCTGTTTTAATGCCATCAGCGGTCCCTCTGTAGGTGTTTGCGTCCGGCATATCATTGATTCTCTATTTACTTCTTTTGTATTGCTTAGTTGCAGCAACGAATGATCAATGCTGTCACTACTACTAGTACTACTACTACTGCTACTACGGACTAGATCAAATATAGAACAAAGAGCTGCACTCTCTCTGGCGAATTTTTCGCCATGATGCATATCTCTAGAATCACATTTATTGATGCCATCATAACTCAAGCCGTGCCAACACTTAGTATCGAGGAATCCAGAATCTTCGCTAGTTACAACAGTGCCTGACGCTCAGACTAATTAATGTTTGAATCAGGGTTACAATGAGAACATTGATCGAACGACGAAATTTTAGCATTCTATCTAAGTTACCAGCGACGCATTTGAACAAGTTAGTTATAAATGTAAGCAAAATAATATTCAATCATAACCATATTGAGACTATGGTCATTTTTTGATTGTGCATTGATGTCATTCAAATCATTCTTTGTGCAATAGATGAAATTCATTGGTTTATTTGCCAGTTGTGATAACAGTGGATTTAGATCTCGATTTATTTGAGACGACTGAAAATAAAGCAGCTTGTTTTTCGTTTCTCATATTGATTGGTTAGGCAAAATAAATGCCCCTCAAATTGAATCAAACTGAGAGCTTGATTGAATCGTGAAGATCAGTGAAACTCACTGATCGATAGCTCTGCGCTGAAATCCTGTTTGGGGCTGATGATACCGCTAGCTATTGAAACAAAATCCTTGAAGTAAAAAAGAGAAAGAGGGTTGTTGTCTCAGGACATGTTGGAATGCACAACATTTGATCGATGTAATAAAATCAATAAAACTTGCGAAAGTTTGCTCAAGCAAGTGGAAAAATTGGTGGAAAATGTTTCTCAGGATCAATATATTGATATATTTTGGGCTTTTGGTTGTTCAAAATCTTCATCGGGTTACAATCGGCCAGTACATTGAGCCAGTCTTAGAGAATGAAAAAACGCTCGAGCTGGATCACAAGTCGGTCACTGATGCGCTTAGTATCGACAAAATAGCTCAAGTGTCTCGGCGATATCGTTTGAACAAATTACCTGCACAGCCCTGTAAAGCTATCAGTAGATTGCTGTCTGAGGACATAACGAATGAAACTTTGGTAGAAGTCGAAAGGATTACGAACAATCCAGCGATGAAGAGAAGAGTTTACCTTCAGATTGTGGCAAAGTTTTTAAGTGAAACCTAAAATTTCAGGAGGATACGATGCTTCACCTGGCAAGTATCCGAGCTACGTGCAACTATCAGTCGCATTCGAGTCACCTCGAAGCGAAGAGGTCTGCGGCGGTGTTATAATCAGTAAGCACTATGTACTGACAGCTGGACATTGCGTGGAAGATGCCGTCACAATCCTTGTGACGCCAAGGTGGAATACATCGTCGGTGGACAATCGTTCATATAAGGCAGAGAAATGGTGCAAATCAGCCGAATATACTCAAGATTTCAAATATGATTTTGCTGTCGTCAAGTTAAAGGAACCATTAGAATTCAGTAAAACAGTTCAGCTGCCTGTCTTCCAGTTAAACCGACAAAGCTTAAAAAACGTGCTCATACTGTTGGTCTTGGTATAATGAGCCGAAGTCCCTGGGATGGTGAAGAAGACAGGCCCGAACGATTGCAAGTTTTGCCAGTCAAGAGTATAGAGTGCCCTCGAGCTGATGCGGCAGATTACCGAATTTGTTTTAGATCATACGATTCCAGATATGAAGGCGATTCGTGCGCGGGTAAGCATAATAATCTAATTTAAAATGATCATAAACCACATGAATAGCTATCGTTATAACAACTTAATTGAAACTTATCAATACAGGGGTGACCTCGGGCGGACCCATCTATATCAATGTCGAAGAGCGTGCAACTGTTGTTGGGCTGACCTCTTATTGGTCCAGCTGCTTGTATCCCGGGCCTAATCAACACTTCAATCAACACATATGTTTTCAAGGTACGAAGCAAAATTTTGGACCTGATAGACGAATGTTAATCGATTGATATAGCTACAGATATAAGCACCATTCTAAATCGGTCTCTGGCTCATATAACACAATGAAATTTAAGTTTGTTCGAGTTTTAATCAAAAAATTGGTTTCAAATTTGATTTGCTTAACTCAATTTGGAGTTTAAGTGCTTTAGAAAGTTTTGTTTGACTCGTACAAAGTGTCATTTGTCTAGAATATGCTGGCATTCTTTTTGGAGGCTCTCTTCCCCAAAATCTCAAATATCACCTTCTCTCTCTTTCTCTCTCTCTCTCTTCCCACATTTTCGATATGCAGCAGTAAGTCTAGCCGCGTTTACAAGCTTGCGTTTGAAGAGCTCCTCAACCTCAATTGAGAAAGTGCAACAAGATTTTGTTTCATTGGAGCTATCTACTGAAGGGCTTTTTACGAACACCTTCAAGCGCCTGCTATCACTGTCCCAAAGCCCAATAAATGGCTACAAGAACTCCAATACGTACATAAATATATAAAGAGTTAGACATGCTACATAAAAGATTCAGCTCAATATTGTGCCCGTGTGCCGTTATAATTCTTTGTATATTGGTTGCACGCCAAATAACCTGTGACATAGCAATCGAGGATGCGCTAAATATCGGCGAATTTGCATAGGCTACAGCGCAGTCTGATGCTGAGAGCAGATTCAATAGCGACGATGACGACAGTGATCGTCGCTATGGAAAATGCCTGAGGATTGTGGTTGGATTTCCACTTCGAGGGCAAAAATGGGTTGCGTAGTAGTTTGGAAGAGTTTGCCGACTCATCTAGGACTCAACTAACTGCGCCAGCTTCAGATGGTCGCAATACACTTATCGGAGAATTTTCGCTAGTTGTTTTTGTTGTCATGAGAGATGATAAAGGAATTTGGGGTCGTTGTGGCTTTGGTACAATATTGAACAAGGATTACGTTCTCACTACAGCAAGTTGTTTGAAGAAGGAGAAGCAAAATAGAGCAGGCAAAGTCCTGAACGGAACCTCAGATAGGAAATGATACAATGGGTCGACTTCTTTCTGTTTATCTCCCAAGTATCGCAATCACACATCTGAAGGAAAAGAAAAATTTGATTACGATTCGGCACTCGTTCAATTGGTTTGAGTCTATCAGATTCAACGATTTTGTTCAACCGGTCTGTTTAGCGCGTTATAAGTTGGGGCGGAAATTGGCCTATAGTATGGGAAATAACTTGACATCAATCGGTGATATTAGTTCGAGTATATTGCAAGTGCGCCAGTTAGATCTGAGAGATGCCATAGAAACGACAGACATGAATCGCATCTTTGTTTTAAATCAAGTGACTCCAGTAGATTTATTAGCTCCAATTGTCGAGGTAAGTTGAATGAACATTCGCTTTGATGAAAAATCTTGCGAGAACCATCTAGCAGTGAGCATAACCTTTTAAATTTTGCAACAACAATAAAAGGCTTCAAAGGTAGTCCATTGTTAGAGATCATAATGGAAAGTTAGAATTATTCGGTCTAAAAAACATGGTGTTATGGCGAGTGCGATCAAGATACTGACAGAATTTCAGTATACACGGACATATTTAAAATTCGAAATCACATTCAAGATTTAATCAAGTCTTGCCATTAAGACTTTATCGATAGGTTTTGATAAGCTTTTAATCATTAGTAAAGCCTCCCCTTATACCTTCATAAGTTCAAAGCTGAAAAACCTCATCTACAATTAGTCATAAACAAACTTAGATAACTTGTTGAATTGTGTAAGTTGATATTCTGAGTCAATCAGCTCGATCGACAAAAAGGCTTGCAATGGTTTGCTTAAATGAATGCACTTGTTTTACTGAATGATATGTAGGGTTGATTTTTGTTGCCGATGTTATTGGAGAGAGTAAAATAATTCTTAGAGATATTACAATGAAAACACTGGTTAATTATTCGCCGATAATTTGGCTCCTTATAGCGCACATTCTAAATGTAGTAGCAAAGATAGCGCGTGAACAGTAACGTTTGGGCCGGTATTCAATAATAAGCAAATTAGCCATGAAGAAGCAATCCACCATAGATATTCCTTCAATCCTGTTGCTCTATCAGGATCGACCAGATCGATGTGACTTGACGCCAAAAATATTCCAAAAAATCGAATCTTGTTGCAGTGCGCGCCCGTTGGCAGGGTGTACAGATAATTTTACCTTCTGTTGTGGTGCATTGATATAAGAGCAGTTGGCGCTAGTAGCCGCTCATTGTGTAACTAACAACGCTAGAATTGAAGTCGTACCGAGGTGTGACACTGAACCAGCGTTTGGCCATGATGTACCTTTGTATGAGGCCGAACAGACCTGTTTCTCAGCAAGAAATTCGCAAGAACCATTCCATCTACACCTGAGATTTTGCCCTCTTGTAGCTACGGGTTCCATCATGTAGCTAATCTCAGACGTCTTTTATGCACACCGAACCTTCAGTTCTAGACCAAGGTGTCGTGTGGCAGTGAAATCCCTGCGTTGCCTAGCTGATTAAGAATGGAGGGAGTAAGGCAATTTGAGATTGGACTTGGAGATCGAGCTCTCATTTCGTGGAGATAATCGAACTCCCTGTGCCTCACAAAACACACGAATTGCACGTCACATTGAACAATCTGTATCCGGCTATTGTAAGTCCGCTGCACTGGCTCAAAAATCTTATTTAGATGATTGACTGAGCTTTAATTGGCCAACTCCCACCTCTAATCTCTTTATTCCTGCACTAAAGCAGGAATAAAGAGGCGTAGTCCGATCTTCCTTTTATCATCGACAGGTTGTGTCTAAGTGCTCACATTAAGGAGTTTACATTGTCAGAGGCGCTGGTCAAAACAAGTAAGATAAGCTGGTCATAGTTTATTCAGATATCTATCGGCAGCTTGATCGCATAAATACTCTCATTGATAGATGTGCTAGCAGAGAAAAATCGATCCATACCATGCACATACCAGAGGTTAAAGAATTGTACGTCTAGTGGACAACAAGCCTGAATTTAGTGGACAAAAGAGGAAGAAAAGTGTCAATCAATCCATGTTTAAATATACCTGCCGAATCATCAAACGCAAACCTCTTTGGATCTCTTCTCGCAAACTAGCTGTTGATGATTGTATGCGTTTTTTTTGCTAAATATCTAGTTTCAATCACATCGCGCCTATCTAGGCACCACTGACTTGCCGGATGAAGCTGGCCAGGGAGGCCACGCCCATCTCAAGTAAGTCTGCAACGGGCCTTGATGACCGTTATGCACCGTTAAGTTGGAATTCGGTGGGTGGAACGCAAGACTGCGCCCTTGCGGCCGGCTGCGCAACAAGCCTGCAATGCGCTTTAGAAAGTCCAGTGCGCAATTCAGTGGGCCATCCTTCCGCTCCTTCATGACTGCTTCTCTCTCGCTACCCTTCGCCGTTAGACTTTCATTTGCTTCACCAAGTTCTACCTGTTGCTTCTAGAAATAGTACAGGCAAAAAGCGAAAGCCAAATGAGAGAGAGAGAGAGAGAGCGCGCGCGCCGCTGATCAGAAGATTATTTGCTCGAGAAGGCTGAAATCACTATCACGTTTGCCCGGAAAACCACGGCGAGTTTTCATCCTAACGTAGCGTCCTCAAACAAGTGGTCAATCTGCTAAACTAAGAAGCCAACAACATATCAAGCAGTCCTGCATACATTTGATCGCTAGCGGATCACTAACTAACGCAAGCATATCGACGTAAGTGGCTGGCCTGCGAGTCTGACAAGTCCAGTTGGCAGAGAGAGAGGAGAGAATCATCTAGAGCTCGTTGCGTAACGCGATCATTTGCCGTAATCTATTCTACTGAGAAGCTAAAGTACTAGTTGTGGTTATGAATGTTAGTTTATATTATTTTAGTTGCTAATCAAGTGGCACCCAATCCTGAGACAGAACTCAATGTTGAGCGGCCTAGAATTCCCGCAAACCCATTCAACAAATAGGAGAAAACAAGCATCGCTAGCAACCAAAATGCGCAACATTCTGATAAATCACTTTAGATCAAGGCCGGAAGCGGACGAGTGGTCGCCGTCGATAGCGGACGAAGGGTCTAGTAAATGGAAGAGCAAGAATTGCGAGCGAATCAAGATGAAAATGAAAACAGGTAAGTGGTGGAAAGTGTTTTCTTTGGATTTTGTCTCTTTGGCGTTGGCTGCTGTCAAGCCAACGCTTGACAGCATTGTGTGTATGTGTGTGAATAATGATGAGCTCGAGGTAGAAGGCAGCAAGAGCTCCCTTGTGTCCGATTACATGCAGTGGTTCTTTTTAAAGCGAGGCTTTCCGATAGATGGACCAATAGATAGACAGATAGGCTGCAGAGAGCCTATTCCAGGCCCTGGCGAGAAGAAAGGTGTTCTATTGAGATATATGGGTGGAAGAAGAGGATGAAGTGATAGAGAGAGAAAGAGAGAAATGCTAGTTTGACAAGGATGATAGAGTTAGGGAGAGACGGCGAGAGGTAGATAGAGATGGAGATGGAGATGGATGGACGAGATAGAGATGGAAAGAGGGAAAAAGATTCTACCTTTGTGAGTTCAGTCATAGTTTCGCAAATCTTACCGTCTGTCCAAAATGTCAGTGAGTTTGATTGGCGGCGGCTTGCTGACGCACATGAATAGAGAAAGCGAGTCGCCGTATTAGTTGTAAGCCGGCCAACTTGGCTGCCAGGTGCCTACATTGCGTGGCAGCAGAGCAAATTGTTTGGTGGCCGGATTAGAGCGCCTATTGTATGCTCGTTTGCTTACCTCAATATCTGGATTACCGTCATCCTTCTAATACTTAGAAACGACTACGACGACGACGATCAAGATGTTGCTGTTGCCGCTTATGATGATCATGATGAGGATGATGAGGATGCGAATTGCACACAAGCAAGCTCACAGGTAACTAACCAAACTAACATGAGCTTACACAAATGGGCCACAAATTGATACTTGGCGTTATGACTCTATCTAACTAAACGGATTGATAACGGTCCATTCTAATGGAGGCTTCTTAAACCTAAGCGCACTCTTCGTTAAGCGCGATCATTGCAAGCACCTTTAAGCTCGAAAGTGGCCACTAAAGAGAGAAAGAGACTCTGCGGCAATCCATTCAGCTCGACTGCTTCGGGCTTCCTAGATTAAATTCAAGCTGCAGCTTCTCATTGGGATGCTGCTTTTGGCCGCTGATCATGATGATGAACGATTCTCTCTGCCTTTCTTCAAGTTGCTTGATAGTGATAACAATAATGCTCAAAGAGTTGTTGTATCATCCTCACTCCTAAACTGCCCTTCCTCCGGCTACCGTGCGAGAGATGACGGACAGGTGAGCTGGAAGCGGCTCTCTTGCGCTATTGAGCGCAAACCGGCGAGCATGTCTTGATTTGATTGCAGCGAATCTCCTTCTGCTGCAATCGCTTCAATTTGCTTCGGCCCAGCAAAGGCAAAGCCAAAGCCAAAGGCGTGTTGATTGGCCACTCTCATATCCCTTGCAACCGTTTGCTTATGTTCTATTGCTCATCAGCTAATGATTGGCAGGCTTGATATATGCTACATTGCGGCGATCAATCTTACGTTGCCGAGAGACGATGATCAATCCATCGCGGCGAAATCTATCTGATAAGCATGACTAGTCAAACAGAGATCTCTCTCGTTTGCTTTCGTTTAGAAGACTCGCAAACAAGAATTCTCGCGCGCTCGCTTAGAAACAAGAGTTTGCAGCTCCAACTAAACTGGTGGTGACACCTTGAAAGAATAGTGATCAAGCCGGATTTTGGTGATTAGTTCTCGGTAATTGTTTGATGCCAAGGCAGAAAACATCGACCGTTCAGTTTCGTCGATGCGCTCGGTCGGCCAGTTTGCCAACATCCGGTGGTGGTGATGGTGGTGGTGGTCGGGCGCCGTGCAAAACGATTATGGAGGATGCGGTGAAAACTTGGCTCCGCGAGCTTGTTGCTTCAAAACTTTTGTTGACCACTAGTGCGGCGGGAGGCGCAGTCGTGTCATCTGTTGTGTCCGACTTTAACTGTATCTGTATCTTTATCTGTTCACGACGGCACACAAACAAATCAAAATGAATAGGCTCACCTGGTGAAGCTGTTCGTAGCTGTTTCGGCAAGCGCTGATTCGCCGCTGCCAAACTAGCATAAATCTATGCGCCATTTGCGCGCCAACGAGAGTGTGAGAATATTTTACGCCTAGTAATAATAATTGTTGTCTGAGCCAAATGTTGTTGTTGTTGTTGTTATTGCTGCCTGCTGATGTTGTCGGTTTCATCGTCGCCGTAATAATAGCATCACCATCCTTTTCGCGCTGTTCAACAAGCTGTTGTTGTATACACCACCGAACTGGTTGTATAATCTCAACACTGTTGTGGATAGCGGCAGCGGCAGGTTGGAATGCAAAATCATAGTCATCAAACCGGCTGCATTGAAGTCTATTGAGTAGTGACGATTGATTCGCCATCGCAAAAGGAAACGGATTGAGCAGGGAAAGTTTCTCTCTCTCTCTCTCTCTCTCTCATAAAACTCCGAACCGCCGTGCTCGAATGTGCTGCATGGCCGTCGAGTTGTGGAGCTCGAGCAATGCGAGCATTAGCCGCACTTACAACTTGTATCATGAGGATCTCTTGGAAGTGCGCGCCTCGGCTTTACGGCCGGCGGCTTAATTGCGCTCGGCAAGCTTCTTTCCGTGCTAAAGGAACCCACCATAACTGCGCTTGCCTCTGCCTCTGTCGCTGCGGCTCAGCTCGGGATTTGAAATGCTCGCCTCAATTGAATCCATCTATTAGGCTGAATGCTTGTTGTTGTTGTTGTTGATGCTGTGTTGCTGCTTCTTTGTTGAGCATCCAGCCATAAGCATCTAGCATAAGCAACAGGTGGGCATTTGGGTGCTTTCAATGGCTGTAGAGTGCACACAGTCAATCTCGATGGCGAATACGACGATGGACTTACAAGCCGAGCGAGTCACCGTCGGCCTGCGCATAGGAAAATAATAGCCAGAAGCCGCCGATCACCAGTCTATTGTCCGGCTTATTGTTGTCAGTGCGACTCATCTAAATCCAGAACTATTGAGCACTATGAACCAACGCCGCTCATTCGGCCTCTCTCTCGCCTTTCTTTCATTCCTTTCTCTAGCCTTCTCCGTAGATCATGTTACCTGCAATGGAGGAACTCGGAGCATTCGTTTATTCGGCAGCGAATAAACGCTTGCTTGACAGAAGCAAGAAATCTCTCACTTTGCCAGCTCGCTGCTTCTCGCCTCGTCTTAGCGCGCGATCGATGATGATGATTATTTTAGCTTGCCAAGCTGAAGGTCGTCGACTTCTGAGCTGCAGTGTTGTTTCATTCAAATCGATGCTGCTACCTGTAGCTCAAGCTAGAAGCGCCGCTCTATTAGCGGCAGAGATGTCGCTGAAATGTCAGACAGATAGGCTGACACAGAGAGAGAGAGAGAGAGAGAGCGCTAACTTTCCCCGATCATTGACACTTGCTGCTCTTCGACGGCTCCCACAAAGAGGCATTGCCGCAACTGACCGCTCAGCTGCTTAAGCTTGCTACAGTCCAACAGGGCCTGTTTGCTCAATCGGCTAAGCCGGCTGGCAGCTTCTGTTCAATTTCCAGATCCAAATGCCTCAGCTTCCTAAGAGAGAAGAAGAAGAAGAAGACTGATGAACTGAAACACAAAATAAAATTGAGGAAGAAAGAGGGAAAACGGTTTCACCTCATTTGATCTCAATTATTCTGCTTAATCGGATCTCAGGAAGCTGGCGCGCTTGGATTAAATAAAGAGGCGATTTAACTTTTCCATGCTCGTCTTAATCAAGCCGCATGTTTGGCAGCCACTATCGCTCCGCTTGTCCATCATGACTAATCCAATTCGCATTATTATCATTTGCTTGAATGAGAATAAGTACAACATGATGATGATGATGATGATGAAGAAGAAGAAGAAGAAAAAGTAAAAGAAGGAGTAGAGAGCCACAGTGAAAGAACAGGAGATAAACCGGACGAATAGGCTGAGTCAATTTCTGGCCTGTTCCATTGTTTTGATTCATCTCTGGTTGCGGCTGGGTCTCATTTGAACTGATCATACTGGCCAGCAACAGGTTGCCGGCGGCTTCCGTGCGCGTTGCGCCGAGGCCCATCGACGGCCAATCCGCAAGGCGGTCGGTGCAGTTTTCCATTCCACCGTCACAACAGCCAACATTTGATCGACCGCTTCCACTTGATCGGATCGGATCGGATCGGATTGGATCAAACTCTGCGCTGTTCCTCGCCGATCCGATCCATTGCTAGCGGTGGCGCCAGAATGGAACAAGCGGATGCTGATGCAGACCGAGCTGGAGCTGGCCTATGATCGATCGACGCGGCTATCTTGCGTCGGACAGCTCATCAGCGTTTGCACGGCGTTTTGTGGAAGCCAGGTAGCTGCTGCCTGATTGCCGGCAGCAGATTTGCCAAAGCGAAAACAACGAGAGCGACAACGAGAGCTTAGAAAACTACATCATTAGCAGTAGCAACAGCAACAGCAATAGCAACAGCAACAGCAACAGCAACAGAAAGCAAAAAAGCAGTTTGATACCGCAAAACCATTATATGCGTCTATGTGGCGTGCGAAAGGAAGCTATCTTCCATTGTTTGGGTCTTAGTGATAACCCAAAACAAACAAAGAACAGTTTGAAAATTATGCCGGAAACGATTTAATTAGCTCGCAAGAAAAGACACAAAATTGGCGGATCCGGAAAGAGTTGGCAATTTTCGCACGCGGTACTTATCTTTTTTACCGCAACAGCAACATTATCATAATAATGATGATAATAATCATGTCGGTGTTTATATAACACCTTCGGTTTGTCTAACTCTCATAGACTACATCCGAATCACCAGAGAAAACTTTTTACGAGAGAGGAAATCAGTACTTCTTCAAAGTGTTATAAACTGAATGGCGGGCGAGTTCATTCAACCTTAGCTATGGGGCTGACGAAGATCATCATGCACCATTTCAAATTTGCGCCAACAGGTTTAATCTGCAGCAAGACTAACTGAGATGATTAATTGAAGCAGTTAAAGTTTGTACAACATGTTTCACTGGCCAGCACTCACTTGTTAATTTTGCCTTTTCTATAAGTTTTCTCGCTTCATCCTGGTCGTCATTGAATTCTGAATTGGCGATTCAAATAAATTCGCCAACGTCGCTTGCTAAAACTATCCGCCAGTGTTAGCTTCCAATGAGGCCTTTACCTGTATGGAAAAGTTACATGATTAGCTTGAAGTAAGAATGATTTCATCTCTCATCTTCATCCTTCAAAAGTTGTTCATCTTTTCTCCCGCAAACACAAGCTGATAGTCGTCAATGTTGCTACTGCCACTGCTGCTGCTGCTGCTGCATCTTGCCTTCAGTAGAAAAGCGTTCGATAATAGACGAAAAGCTGACAGGTGAACGCTCGAAGGAGGCTCATTCATCGGCCCATCAGCGATCTGTGTGCTGATGATGGACTAGCCATGTTCATTGAAAGAGCGTCTTACAGAGTTGGACAGAGAGGGACGAACGAAAAGCGATTTATTTTGCATCAGCCAACTGCAATAGCAGCTCGGGGCTTCAAATTGAGCGATCATCACCTCAAGTAGTTGAATTGTGCCGCACTCATCGCTTTCAAGCGCCTCATCCAATCAATCTCAGGTGAACTTGCTTGGTTCCGCTATTCTAGCCTTTCGATGGCTAAGCAACATCGAAAGTTCCAACTCGCCGCCTCCCGTTTAGGCTAAATATGAACTTTTATCCTATCAATTAGCCAGTTGTGTGCGTGATGTTTCGTTTCGCCGCGCTATCTCTCGCCGCTTGAACTCCAGCTCGGATAGATTTTCACTTTCGGCGAAGTAGTTGCAAATCAATCGCAGATCTAAGTTCACAAAACAAAAAATGGAACGATGCCTTATCTCCACATCGTCATCGTAATAATTATCATCATCATCATCAGCAGCAGCAGAAGTATCGTTGGTCAAGCAATGTATGTTGAGAATGGGTGGTGTTCATAATCAGCTTAAAAACGAGACGACAACTTTGCGGCTTTAGTTATCACCAACTCGTTTGGTAGTCATAGTTATGGAGACTACTTGTTATTGCGGCGTTATCACATGGAAGCTAGTAATTTTTATCAAATTTAATTTGCTCATTGGAATGGCGCTAGCGCGAAAGTATGCCTACACCGACCTCCTTTTTGTGACCAAATCCAGCTCCAACTCGATCTGAATTAATTTTGCCACGACTTTTGCGGACGCTTATCTAGTTTTGTTCAGTCAGATAGATTTGTGGTTGCTTTGGAATTTGATTTCGCTCAAATTTCGCTCGGATTTCCCCATCATCAATTCTCCAGAGTAGAGGCAACCTGTTGCGGCAGCGGCAAGCGAAAGATGCTTGCTCAGATAAGAGGATCACTTTGTGCGCGTTAGCTCTACTTGCAAGCCTAATCGTCCAGCTAAACACTTGATCTTTCTTTCAAAAGTACCTACATATATTCAAATCTCGCTTTCAATCTATCGACATGATCTGAATTCTAACATGATCTGGAGACGGAAACAAGAAACGAACAGACTTGTAAGAGAAGAAGAAAAAATTGCATAAACTAGCCAACTTTCGAAGTGGGAAAATGTTAATAATGTTGAGCCAAAAGAGGTTACAGGTGAGAAAGAGAAAGAGAAAGTTGGCTGGCCAGCAGATGCCGTCTTGTGAATAGAGGGGCGATTGTAGTAATTGGCGTTGTCAGGTAGCGAAAGGTATTCAGGTAGAGAAAATGAGAGAAAGAGAAAGAAAGAGTTGTTATAAGTTAGCCAACGGAAAAGAAGAACAAGAAGCAAGGAGCAAGCAAGCAGGCAGATGGGCACACAAACAGTGGTTAGACAGAGAGATGCAACAGCCTTAAATGGGTTTCGGCCGATTGAATCGAGTGTTGTTCAACGTCGCCTGCTTCATCGTAGCCGTTTCATAAAGCCATGTCCACTCCTCGTTTAATTAGCTTTGTGTGTGCTCGGCCGATAGACGGACTGGGTTGCATCACGCTGATGGTCCTGTTAGCACATCGGCAGGAACCTGTTGCACCAATCGCCACTGGCTCGCTTGAGCTCCGATGCGTCGCTTGGCCGCCGCTTCCAGCTGGCTGGCTAGCCACTGAGCTAACGGCCACCGATACAATTGAAGCTGTCTGTGCAAGTGTGTTTACTTAAAGCGAATTGAGATAGCCTCAGGTGCGTTCATTGACTCTCGCTTGGACTGGCTGGCTGGCTGTGGAGCCATTTGGCGGAGCTCGCTTGCGATTGCAGCTGCATTTGGGCGAAGCAGCAGTAGCAGTAGCAGCCGCAGTGGTTTACAATGTGAGCCCTCTCTCTCTCTCTCTATCTCTCTCTTATTCTTCTCCTCCACCTTCTCCGTCTCGCGAGCTTAGATGCAAAGAAATTTAATTTACTCATTTTTGATCTAAATTATGTTCTGCGCGAAACTAGATGGCCAAAAATCGCTCACCAGCACCTACTCGACATCCAGAAGCTTCTTTTCAACAACAGCTTCCGTTTTGTGATCCTGTTCTGGCGAGCTGTCGAAGAGAAACTCGGCTCGCGCGCAGCCGAGCGTCCATCAAAGCCACTCGATTGAGGGCTAATAGAGAGATTGCAGTGAAGTAGCGCAGTAAACTTGCTTGCTGGCGGTCTAAGTCGTTTCTAATAACTTTCACTCTATTTTGGTGGGCGCACGAAGAAACAATGAAACGAGGAGAAGGAAGTGAGCTTAGCGGCTTGTTTCAATCGGCGAGCTGAAGCGAGCTCTCAGGTTGTGTGTGTGTGTCTGTGTGTGTGTGGTTTCCAGCGGGGTGGACTTGGATTGAAGCCTTGTTGGTTTGGTCGGGAAGGAGTGCTAGAGAGTTATCGAGAGCCAGGAAGCGGCGCTTTCTGCACGAAAAGAAGCAATCTCGAGACAGACAACCCGAAACGCGAATGCCGTTCGTCGCAGAGAATATGATGAGCTCCAGCTCTTGTTCCAAGTGCCAACTTAATTGAGCGGCCACGAACATGGAGCTAGTTGGATGCTGCTCGCCGGTGGGCTTCGTTTTGTCTGCGAGCCAACCAATGCGAGTTCCACAACCATCAACAGGTGTGTGTCGTCAGGTGGTGGCCACTTTGAGCAGTGTGCTTTGAGCGGTGATGGCCACCACCGCAGACAATGGGAACCCCTGCCGTTAAACTAGAGCATTTAGTTGAGCAGTAAATTGAGCCAACTTACTTTGTGGAGCAAGTGAGAGAGAGACCAATCAAATAGAAACGCGCAGCCTAATGATCGCTTTCTCAAAAATTGCTCTGCTAGCCGGCCCATCACTGGAACTTGTCCAAAACCAACGAGCGCCCAATTCATTACTCGCTTTCTGTCTCTGTCTCTAGCTATCTCCGGCTTCCGTTTGCGTCGAGCTAAGCAAACAAACAAGCAAATGAGCCGAGTTGTGCGGAGTGCAATTATAGCCCGAGTGAGAGAACTGGCGAGCGAACAGGTTGCCAGGAAGAAGAGGTTGGAATTTGATTAATTGCTTTCCCATGTGCGCTTGCGCTGGTCGATAATGAGCTACCGCTGTGCGCTGCCAGCAAGCGGCCACCTGTTATATCATTATTTTCTCAGATGTTTTTAAATAAATGGGAAAAACCAATATCAGTTCTACTTGCAAAGAGAACATCCTCCCCTTTCTTCTCCTTCTGATCGGCGAACAAGCTAGAAGCTGTTAGCTAGAATCAATTAGACAGCTGCCGGATTTAAGTTTCATTCAGCGAAGGGTTGCGAACGAAAGCGGTAAAAATTGAACTGAATTAGATCGAGTTTTTGAGAGTTTGCTCTCACAGTGATCAAGGTGAGCTCTTGATTTCGATTGAACTCTCCACCGAAGCACGTTGATGATATAGGAGTGGTATTGGTTTCATAATCTTAAACGTACCATATTCATCGGCCACAATTGTGGACGAAAAGATAAGCTTAGCGCTAAGCATCCGCTCGTTTGAACCTCACCATTCCGGAGGCTGGTGAACTCTAAAAGTCTGCATTAGCTGCCAACCAAAAGCAAATGAGCGCATTATCGCTTTAACTAAGCTTTAATGAGAGCTCTCACAACTTTTCTCATGATGCAGAGGAAGCGCGCTAAGCAGGTCAACATTACAAATCAATCATCTTACTTAATGACCAATGACAGAGGAAGAGTAGATAGAAAGCGTAGAAGAGAGATTCAGCTGAGTTGGATCCTTCATGGGCATTAAGAGAGTGGAATTAGATCAAAAGCATGACTTCTCTAGTTTCAATTTGCATGCATCTCTCTTCCACCGCGATGTTGCCTGCTTGATAGGCGAGCTCAACCTCTCGATCGAATTGCAGATCACTTTCAATCGATTTTAGTGGCTCCACTGAATGTTCGCTGGGCTCTTTCGAACGAAAGAGCCCAGCGAATTTTCATTGTGGACAACTGCAGTTCCTTTAATTCTCTGTTTTCAGTTTTCAGTTTTATGCTTTCTGTTTTCTGTTTGGAGATAAAGAGGGGAGAATCCGGCTCAATGAAGTCTCCTTTTACGGGATTAACAGGTTATATTTGGATGAGTTGTCGAAGAGTTGAGTATGATGATTTGCGAGTGAAGAAAATCTAAAAGTCTCAGTGGGCGAGCGAAGGATTTGTAACTGGCCGTTCTTTCTGCTTGATCGCTGCTAAATCGTTTAATCACACTGAAAGCTTGCTGAAAACGAGATTGAGAGATTTCAGAGGAGCAAAATTTTCCCATAAAACACTGGCGAACATAAAATCTGACCTATCATTTAAGCCTTAAGTGGCCGATAATGGCCGACATAGCTTGGTCGGCCGCTCAAAAGTGAGCGGCCAGATGAAGCCATCCACCGGAGACATCTTATGCCTTATGAAAGATTTAGCTCACACACATACACAAGCTGACCTGCTGCTCTTGTTCTTGTGCTCTCTTGCGCTCCAATTTCACTTCAAATCGGGCACCCGCTGACTCTTTATCCACTGACCATCCCTTTTCCTCTCTCTCTCTCTCTCTCACACACACACACAAATTCTCACAAAAACAGATGCAGACGCGGACCAAACACAAACGAAAACCTCGCCAACGTTCAATAACAAGCTCTCACGTTCAATAGCCAACAATGGGAACTGGAGGCGCCCTTTAAATGATAGGAAACTGATAAGCGCGCTACCTACCCTTCAACTCCTTCTCGTCACATTGGCACTCCTGAACTTATGCCAGCAGGCGCCAAACGAAGCTCAAGCGCTTAGATTGCCCTCGTTCCTTTCCTGGATTCAGCAGCCTACTAATGGCCAGTCGACGGTGCTAGCAAACAATCAGCCCTCTCTGGCAGCGTCAAGCTCGCTTATTGGCCACGTGATTCCGCCAGGCGGTCACCGTGAGCACATTGCCAAGTTGAAGCAGCTTGACACTGAGCCAATGCTCGGCAGCGCCAGCATGTTTGAGGCTAGTCGACAAATGTCCATGTCGCAAGCGAGTGCACCAATAGTGCAGCAGCAACAGCAACAAGCGCTGCCTTCCACCACGACGGCCAGAAAACCCTTCCAGGCGATGCTTATGATGCCTGGAAAGCACGGACACCTGTTCAGTTCGTTGCCGCGCTCGCTATTTGGACGCCTCCTATCGAACGCCGGCCAGTCAACGGCCACTCTACCTGCAGCCAAAGTTAACCCACAACAACAGCAGCAGCGGTTGCAGCATCACCAGCTGCCGGCCGCTCCGGCAAACTGGCCGAACGCAATGCCGTCAGCGGTGCAGGAGAGCCTGGACTTCAACCATTTGCATTTCAACCAGGATTTTAATTTGAACGAGGACCGTCAGCGTCATCAGTTTGCTCAAATGCACCACAAACAACAGGTGAGTGCTGGCGGTGCGTCAGGCGAACATGCTAGTTCATATCAGCAGCAGCAGCAGCACCACCACCACAAACCAATGCACGCAGTCGACGAAACAAGCGGCTCTCTGAGGCCGCATGAGAAGCACGCGCTAGGTTTCGGCGAGAGTGCAGATTTCATGCTCGACTCTCAGAACGTGGACGAGTCCCAACAACATCCTTATAATGACCCGACGCGGCCCAACGCTAATGAAGCTCAGGTGGAACAGCAACAACAGCAGCAGCAGCAGCAGCAGCAGCAGCAGCTTGCGACAGGCGACAAACAGCAGTCCGGCCAGCAAGAAACCTTTGAGGGAATGCCGGCCATCTTGATTAGCGAACAAGAGGCTGCAGCTCCGACGGGCGCCAACGAGCAGCAGTTCGTTGTCGTCGGAAACAACAGCGCCGAATCAGTGACGGGCGATCCGATGTCGGAATCAATTACTAACACCACGATGGCTCGCATGGAATCGGCAACATCTAGCGATCAGCAGGCGGCGCAACAAAACGTTTCCGCCGTTGCGGAAGCCATCGCCGAGCTAACACGATCAATGGCAAACGAAAATGCAAGCGGAAGCTCCGATGGCTCGGCGGCGATCGATTCAACGACCAGTTCAAGTGTAGAAACTTCAACTAGAACAAATTCTTCAGAACAACAACAACAACAGCAGCAGATATCTGGTGAAAGTAGCAGATCGACAACCGAACAAGGTAACGTTCTGACGAGCTTGATCAACGATGAACTACTCAAGCTGAAGCAAGAGCCTGAAACTCTTAACAAGACTCTGGCCAGCATGAGCGAGCCGTTGGCGGCCTTGTTCCTGGAACCAGGATCGTCCACTGCGCAACCAGCCGCTAAGAAAGCGGGCGAGGCCAATGAAAGTATTAGTCAGCCATCTTTTGAGAACCAGATGATGCAGTTCAAACGAAGGCCTGACGAGTCGTATCCACTTGAGAGTGCCGAAGCTGGTCGGCTAGAGTCCTCGGCCGCCGCGATAATTGTTGCCCCAGGCGGCGGCGGAGGCGGCAGCAACGAGGCAACCGAGCAGGTTGGCCTGAGAAACAATCGAGATGAGGGCGAGGAGGAGCAATTTGAGAGTTTCATTATCGGGCCCTACAAGGGATTGACCAGCGACAATTTAGTCATGTCCAGCATGAACAGCATAGTGACTGCCGAACAAGATCAAGCTCGCGAGCCAGACTCGCTGGTGGCCAATCATCACTACCAGCAGCAGCAGCAGCAACAACAACATCCACATCAACACCACCACCACCAACAACAACAGCTGCAATCGCATGTTGGATTGGGGGTGGGCAGTATGGCATCGAACTTGATCCAGCAGGCGAAAAGCCTGATCCATCTACCTTTCGTGCACCACCTCGGCTCAAGCAGCGGCCACCAAAGTAGCCATCCATTCCGAGGCCACTCGAGTGCGGTTTCGGCGGCGGCGAGGTTCAGAGAGCAGCTCATCGAGCAACCCTCCTCGCCGTACTTTGTCATGATGGCCGACCAGCAGCCGCACCATCACAGCAGCCATCTTAGGAACCGAAATCGCAATCGGCCGTCCATGTTGCGCCAGGAGCAGCAGCTACTGCAGCAAGCGGGCAGTTTGAATCATTACCAGCAACGACCCTTCTACAAGCAGCTGCGAAACAACCTCTGGCCTTCGGATCCGTTCGAGCACCAGTTCAACCATCATCCGGCGTTGCAAGCGGCAAGCCAGCAGCAGCAGCAGCACCCTTCCCAGAACGCCAACAGGTACTTTCTCATGCCGGCGTCGACGGTGGCCCAACAGCAAACTAGCGCCAAGTTGCAGCAGCGGCAGCCTCCGCCGCATCGCTTACCATTGGCTGCCCAAAACAGCAGGCACCCGCAAGCGATGCAGACGAAACAAAGCACTGTGCCATATTTCGTCGACTCGGCGCCTTCAGCGGGCGCAATGAACCATAAAGCACAGGCGCAGCAGCAACACCAGCAGCAGCAACAACAAGTGTCCCATAGCTTTGTACCGCTCGGTCAGCCGCAACAGGTGCGCAACAGGCCAAACGACAACGTTTACAACCTGTACTCGGTGCAGCCAAGCGGCCGACCGATGTCATCTTCGGCGGCCAGAAAGGGCGCCAACGGTCACCCGCTAAACAACTTGGCCGCCGACGCAGCGCAATCCGAAGCTGCGGCCTATCGGCTCCTCGTTAATCATCAAGATCACTCTGGCGCGGCGCAACAGAGCGCTGGCGAGCAGCCAGCTGCAGAGGATGCAGCTCAGCAAGCGCAACAGCAGCAGCAGCAGCTTCTTTCGAGTAAGCCAACTAAATTCAAGGCAGGACTCTACCAGATCGAGCCGCCCAAGTTGAATGCCGAACAGAGCAATACCTTCGAGCAGCAGCAGCAGCAACAGGCGGCGGTTTCGGGCCAGGACGATGAGCAGGATGATACGCAACAGAGACAGGTGCAGCCGGATGAGCAGCAGCAACAACAACAACTTAAAACAGAGCCCAACGAGCACGACGAGCAGGACGAGGCCACCAATCAGCGAGGCGACGATGCAGAATCCCCGCCCCTCCCCGATTCAGCGGGCGGGCACGAGTTCTCGAGACAGGTGGGCGCCACAATTGGAGTGGCGCCAACCACTTTTCCGCCAGCAACCAAAGGGCGAGTGTTCAATGAGCCTCTAACGCCAACTGGCCGCTTCACCCCGATTCGTCAATCGAGTTTAAGCGACGATATCAATCAAGGCCGCTCCAATGGTAAGGATGTGAGCCAAATGAAGAAGCTCAAATTCTCTCAGGATGTCACCTTGTACGATTTTGAGAGCCCACAAACCGAGTCGGCTCGCCAAGCGGCCCAGTCATTCGGCGACGAGCAAGCGGTGGCTGCCGGCCAGCAGCTCAGTTTGGCTGCCTCCAAACAGCATGCGGCTCACCAACCGATAGCCGGCGCACCATCCATCATGATGGATCGGCCTTCAGAGTACCTGGATACCCAAGTCTACACAGTTCCTTACACTCTTAGCGTTCAGCCCAACGGTCAGATGTCGGCGGCACCCTCTTTTAACGCCGACCATCACCAGCTGGCTGCGACGAGCGCATCTGCCCAGCAGCAGCAGCATCTGCAGCTGGCCAACAACCAGCAAGCTCGCCATCTGCCGCCATTCAATCAAATTGGCCGCTTCCCAATCCCTTACATGGCGCCACCTAGTCCGCCGCTCATGGCCACATCCAACGAAGTAGAGCCCACCGGCCAAGCGCACCAGTTCGGCTCCACACAACTCTTCCAGCAGCCCCAAGCGAGCTTCATTGGATTGCCAAGACACAATCTGCCATTCCATCATAGGCCGGACCCAATGAAAGCCCAGTCGCAAGGGGCCAACATCCACTACGAATGGAGCACGCAGCAGCATATGCTTCCAGTGAGCGCCCAGCCGATGCAACCAGGCGACAATCAACCGGCTGCTATGAAGCAAAACGGGTTTGAGACTGACACGAACAGGCAGCACTACTTCCACTACCAGCCCATTGCTAGCACTGCTGCCAGCGCCGGCGCTGCCAGGCCAACCGAGTTCGAGGCAGCGCAACAATTTCCATCTGCTACCAATACGGCAGCACCTCAGCCCGTTTCGAATAGCCAAGATGGGCAGCAAAGTTCACAGCAGCAACAACAGCAACAAGGCTTCGAAGGCTCAACTACCAGTAAGCAGGTTTCAAGCTTGCCCAATCAACAGGAGCAATACGTGTTGGCTATACGTCACCAAAGCGATTCCATAGCTCCCAACGGAGCGGCGCTCTTTGCCTCCAACTTCCTCACCTCTCTGCCGCAACCAGTGTTCGCAAATGAAACTAGCACAAATCTACAAGCTTTGGCCGCCGACAACCAGCCCACTGAAATAAACAAAACCCTCCAATCGGATGTTGCAGGCTCCGCAGCGGGTCAAGCCAGCTCGACAGTCGGCAGCTTGCAAGCGGATATTACGACTCCGAATGAAGGCGAAGACGACAGTGACAATGCTAACGCAAGCGAGGGAAACAGTATCAGAAACAACAACAACAATGCCAGTGACAACGGAAAACAAAGCGATGCTGCTCGAGTATACTCGAGCGAGAGACAATTAGAGCAAGTGATACGGCAGCAGCTGTCGCCTCCGATAGCCAGCACATCAGCACCGAGCACTCCTTCCGCGTTTTGCGCCGAGCGAGAGCCAGGTTTATACGCCGACGAGAGCCAACGTTGCAAGGTAAGTAATCATGGTGGATCCAGAATCATGCTAGTGACTCCTCGCCACCACCTCCTCCTCCTCCTCCTCCTCCTCTCTAAGCACAGCCAGTCTGACCGAATGTCAATCTGAACAAGCAGGCCTACTATCAATGCGCCCCGACCGGACATCAGATGTTCCGCTGCAACAACCAGACTCAGTTCAATCAGAAGACGCAAAACTGCGACTGGTGGTACAATGTCAACTGCGGCGGCCGACTCGGCAGCCCAAGCGACTTTGACCAGGCGCCAGCGGGCCCGCAGGCAACAGTCGCCAGCGAGAGCTCCACCGAGCGACAACAAAATCGCCAGCAGCAAGCGGATAGAGAGACAGCCGCCTCGAGCCAACAGGAGCGACAGTTGGGAGGAACAACGTCGGGACAAGCCGATGCGACAAGCGGATCCAGCGATAGTGACCAAAGGCAGCCCGAGGCGCCGCGTCAGCCTAATCTTTCGGGCGCGCAAGATAGCTCTTTCAAGCAACAAGTGGCGATGCATTCAAACAGGTGGTCAGTGGAGAGTCCGATGAAATCGGATGGAACCATCAAGCAGGATGAATCTGAGATGCGAGCGGATTTGTTCCACCATTCGGAATCGGCGGCAAACATAACGGTTGCGCCCGACGTCATTCGCCAGCAGGACAGACAGCAGGAGCAAACTTTCCAGCAGCAGCAACAGCAGCAGCAGGCGGCGCCAACGAGCTCCACGCCGATCTATGGTCGACCAAACGTTGAGTCCGACACTGTTCAACAGCAGCAACAGCAACAGCAACAGCAACAACAGACCCAAACCAGACAAGACGAGTTTTCCGAACGAAGCTCAACCACTCGAGATCCTTTGTTTGCACAGCTGCCAACCAACGCCAATGAGATATCGAGCGGCGGATTAGTGAGCACTGAGCTGTCGAGCACATCTAGTTTGGTCGACACTTCCGGCGAGTCGCGGCCTCAAGTTGGCGCCATTCTAAATGGCGACAACGATCAACTCGCGCAAAGCTTGACAGCTTTAGTGGCCCAAGATGTTGGCTCAGACAATAGCACTGTCGGCAACGCCAGCGATGTCGCCACAACCAGCTCAACCAGCACGATCTCAGATTCAACTAGCAGCAATCAACAAGCGACGGAGACGACGACCCTATCAATGCCAACCTCGACAAGTAGCGAGTTGCCATCGGCCTCATCCGCTCCAATAACCGACGAGGCCACCACGGAGAGCTTCGGCGGTCAGCTCGAGCAAAATCAAGGCGCCGATCAGAACAATCAACAAGCCAGCAACAAGAGCAGACGACTCGTGCAATCCGAGTTCGGGATGGGCGTTCAACAGAAGCAGCTTCATCGAGAGAGCGCAGCCAAATCTGCCAGATCCACTGCGCGCTTCGAGTTTATCCGAAATCCATCGTCCTTGGGCGACGCCCTCTTCTCAGGCCAGCTGACGCAGTTGCAGTCGGGAGCCAGATTCAACAACATGCTGAACGAACAACAGGCTCCCAATCACAAATACAGCTCGCAACTGAGCACTGGTGAGCCCTTGTCAAGGTCTCACCAAATTTATTCAACAAGCGCCAATCAAGGCTCGGTGAGTTACATGCCACTCGACCAACAAAACTCGTCGCCAATGTCACTTGGCAAGAATCAAGACGATCCACTCAATCAACAGCAACGAGCCACTCAAATTTCATCCAAAAACAAGCTCAATAGACGCTTTGGAGCCCGTTTGCAGGCCAGTTTGGCGGCCAAGCAGATGATGCCAGTCGTCGACGGAACCGGAATCGGAACACCTGCAAGCGGCGCCGGCTCAACGCTGAGATAGCATCTAATGGAAGGCCAATTATTGTCCTCTGATACATACACACACACAAACACGACTCTCCATTTGGAGAAGCTGTAGATAAATAGTACAGGTGTATATTTGTAATGACTGTTGGAATGGATTAAAATAAAGCTAGTGTAAATTCGAAAGAGTTCTGTTATGAATAAAAGCCATGATAGTTGAATAAGCAAAGCGCGTTAAGACGATGACACCACAAGATTGGCGATAACTGCATTTTTTATAGTGTCGGCAAATATTTCTCATATTCAAGCTGCCTAATGCTCAATGCGTTTCTTATATAGCGAGTCTTGTTTATGTCATAACAAAGAGCCGTGAATGTTGGAGTGGCGCTGACTAATTGCTTGCAGGTAAACACTCACTGTAACGTCCACCTGTTATCTCAAGCGCAACTTGTTTATTCTAACCATATTGAGCACTGGATAAGCGATAAAAAAAACTCGTTTCATATTTCACCATAGACCACGCTATGGGTTGTTAATCTGTTCCGCCCCCACTTATCACCGGCTCTTCTCTCGACTACACATTAGCTCATTCGATCTAGCTCTCAGAGGTGTCTTTGGGTTACTCCTTCACTTGTTACTTACATTACGAAGTGAAAGTTGCTACAAAGTATCTACTGTTGGAGAAGGAAACAGAAGAGTTAAAGAATCAGTTTGATATTATTCGTAGTTATATAATAGATTTATATTCGTTCAATCAAGATCAGATATGGAAATGTTTTATAATGGTCGAATACTTGCTTGCATGTCCGATGTTTTTCCGCTTGACGTTAAATAGATGACTATTGCAAACAAAGGCGTCCGAAAGAATTGCACCGCAACTTGAAGCAATCTGTGGGAAATAAAACTGTCGAGCTCTTGAGATGGATATTCAATGACAACTTGCATATCCAAACTGTCGGTTCAACAGCGAACGATCTTGATGTTTGCACTACTATTCATGACAGTGACCTCGACATCAGTGTGTTGACAAATAGAGGCCGACCGAAGGATTTGCACATTATAAAAGAAGAATTGAAGAAAAGTGAGTTCGCGTCGAATGTTTCTTGGGTTCCGCAAATATCTTCAGTCCGTTTCAAAGACACTGTCACTGGAATTTGTACGGATATAATTATAAACAATGAAACAACCATGAAGAGCACCTATCTGGTTCGCCATTACCTGGCAGGTTAGTGGAAATTAGTTCAAGTGCTCAATTTTAGCATTTCAAAGACCTACTAATTTAGATTGAAACCTAAATTCACTAACCCCAAAGTATCTCTCTTGTTAGTAAGTCCCATTCTGAAAGATCTGCTTGTTATAATCAAACTGTGGGCCCAGTATCAAAGAATCACCGATGCAACCAAACGAGGTTTGCACAGCTACGGTTTAACTTTAATGGCCATATTCTACCTGCAAGTGGAAGGCGTTTTACCTTGTTTGCATAAAGAAAAACCAGACCTATTCGGAAAGAAGTCTAACTATATGAACCTGCAACATGTTCAACTAACAAACGCTGACAAGTCCCCAAATCATGACGAATCATTATCGATCGGCGAGCTTTTTATTAAATTCCTTGGATATTACGTCGATAAGTTCGACTTCAACAAGGAAGGCATATCTGTTAGACTGGGACGAACGATCAGAAAGCCAAAATCGACACCTGATAGAAATCACAGGATTTTCATAGAGGATCCCTTCAATCAGACAAATGTTGCTAAAGCCGTTAAATGCGATGACAGTTTCAAGAAGATCATGCATGCTTTCACGCAAAGCCTCACTAGACTAGAGATCAGTGATGACTTGAGCGAAGTAGTTGGACAATATATGGCCTGGGACATTGAGAATGACGAATGGGTCAATCTCGACTGAAGCTTTTGGGTATAGCGAAAGAGTCGTCCCTTTATTGTTTTAACACAAAATTTCAAATCAATCAGGGCCTTTAATTAGAAGAGCACCTGCTCTTCTAATTAAATTGAATGCAATGACTTATGCAAAGAATTAATATCATGATGGCGTAGGTTGAAACATGTTCTATTTCAAATAAAATGCCATGTTAGCAGTTTGGATTCGCAGACTACTTCAATCGCCAACATCGAACAGCTTAACATAACTTGTTTTTCATGTTACGCTTGATCAAAGTCTTTTTGATGTTTTGTTTCGTGCTTTGTTAGTCGGCGCGGATTGAAGTGCTGCGACTGGCATCAACAGGCTAAGCACCCATATTGATGAGTAAGCACGGCAAAACAGATGCTACTTCTGCAATCAAACACCATGTTCTAGTTGAAACTATCTATCAGATAGAAACTAATGTGCTCCGCTTAAGTGCAATCAAAACAATATTCACATTACAAGCGAAATTTGCAAGCAATTTTGGCACACACTGTACGTCGCTTACTATTTTTGCAGTCTACGAAACATGGGCTATCAAGTATTGTCTGACTTGTTGCGTCCAGAAGTTTCCGCAAACCAATCTGTGGCCGCCTCAATCAGTTCGCGCTCACTGGAGATGTGTATCGGAACAATTTATTATATTTGTCTATCAAGTTGAAAATTCTAACAGCATTGGCAGATATCGCCAAGTACAGATCAGATGTACAGAAGTATAAATCAAGAAAAACCAAACCAGAGAGACGCGCAGAATCAAATATCTAGTTAGTCTCGCGACGGAGTTATGAGAGGTGTGGAGAAATTCCGTCTTGAGTGATAACAAAGTTGACAAAGTTCAAGAGAAAAAAGTTAAACAATCACATAGGTAATATTTATTTGCTAGCTACTCCGTCAGCAAACCCGACCCGTGTTATCTCTCTTCAATTCCAGCTCGCACGCTCACGCCCCCTCTGTATTTCTTATTAACCCTAATGCTGATCTGTATCCGAAGCAAACCCACTGGTGTGCGTGTACAAGCGAGAATCCAGCAATACAAACAAACATACAGATCAGATTTTTATTCATAAGAAGATTAAATATATCCCAGTTCAAAGATGGTCTTCTATTACAAATCTGGTCGTTATCCACTCGACACTCAAATCAATAAATATCTAAATCAGAAACGCTTAAAACAATCAGAGTGCAATCTGAAGCGGTCGGTCAAGAACAAAATATTCAGGCTCTTAAGCGAAAATTTTGAGTCTGTATTTTCTCTTCATATTGTTGGCTCAGCAGCTAATTATCTTGATGTGAAGGGTGGTGATCTTGACATATGCCTTTTGTTCAATGAAATTTCCCCCAATGATTTGTACAAGGTGAAACAGTTACTCAAGTGCAGTGATTTCGCTATCAATGTAATCTGTATTCCGCCACTAAATTTAGTTCGCTTCAGAGATTCCGAGACAGGCTTTCAGACCGATTTAATCATAAACAACTCTAAACCGATCAAGGACGCCTATCTCATTCGCTGCTATATAAAAGGTATGTATGATTTTTGTGGCGCTCGTCATATCTAACACTGATAGAGCTTGAGAGTTGATTTTAGCTTGCAACTGTATTCAGTCACTTGCACTAACCTAAATTAATCGCTCAGAATTTTGTATTCTGTCGGACCTCATTGTATTGATTAAACTTTGGGCTCAGTATCAAGAAATAAATGAGGCATCCAAACAAGGTTTGAATAGCTCCAGTTTAGCATTGATGGCCATATCTTGCTTGCAAGAGGATGGCCTTCTACCTTGCTTGCATGAAGAGAAACCATACCTGTTTGGAAACTTGAAATATCTAAACCTGCAGCGTATTAAAATATCGAATGGGACTTGTCCTGACTATGACGGGCCATCAATCGACGTACTCTTCCTTAGATTTCTAAAATACTACGCAAAGTCATTCGAATTCGACAATCAAGGCATCTCTGTTCGGTTGGGCCGAGCAATTTCAAAACCGCGATCTTCTGGCCAAAATCACAGAATTTTTATTGAAGATCCCAGCGATCGGACAAACACAGCCAAAGCTATTCGATCTGACAGTAGTTTCTATAAGATTGAGAAAGTTTTCACAGAGAGCTTCAACCAACTAGAAATTGGACGGGACTTGAGTGAGTTGGTTGGACAATATATGACATAAAGAATGACGAATGGGTTGACATCACAGATTAGTTTGATATCGCGAATGAGCAGTCCCTCCATAAGAAGATAAAAGAAAAAACATGCAGAAGTCATGCAAAAGCAAATGGGCTCTAGGTAAAGCGGAACTATCTTTGTCATCTCTAGTTGGAATAATCTCAAAGTTGGTTACAAAGTAATCGTCGCACACCCAATAACTAATTTGATTAGCATTCCAACCGATAGATACTGCGTTCAATAAATAAAGATTGAACTTCCAATCTCTGACTTCATCTCTCGCTAGCCTCGATATCTCTGTCTCTCTACAGTTATTTCGTTTTAATTTGCACGGCTTTAGAGTATTTGCTCACCGGTTGCACTTAATGTGTCACCGACCGACAATCCATAGCACAATCCTAACAAAACTGGACCAAAAGATGAGACGAGAGAGGCAAAAAATTCAAAATCGCATTAATCAACTAAGCAAAGAGTTATGTGTGCTGTGCTAAATCAACTGCGCGCTGTGCCTTGAAAACCGGATAACATGCACGCACTTTAAGCGCAATTTTGGTGATTATGCGTAAGGAAGACACTATATTAGAGGTGAGTATTAAGACGATTTCTCTTCAACTTCTGCGTTCAAAAACTGTTTCTTCTAGTTGTCTGTGTTAGAAAAAGAACGGGAAAATCGCGCACAAGCCAAAATTTGTGACTTGCTTGCGACACTTTCTAGCGTGATTTGCATAAATATCCTGTCTTCAGTTATAACGAAAGTGATACCGTTGGAAACAGACACAAAATGTGGATACATCTTGTAATATCTTAATACTAGCTCTGCGCCGATCCATCTCGACATTTGTATTTTGTCAAATCTAAGTCGGCAAAATGATTCGTACGCCTTAAAGAACCCGCCAACTGGAAATGAATTTGCTTTGAATATAACGTACATTTCGCGTATAAATTTAGTTTGCTTTAAAGACTCTGGTACAATGGTATAGATACATCCTTCAGAAGCAATCATTTGATTCGTTGTTATCCCAAAGGTGATAACAACGATGGTGTTTGTGAAGGTTATATTGCTCGATATAACGCAGCTTACGAGTTGATAAAAGAAATCTAACTATATTCAATTCGAATTGAGCGCATTTATACTAACCAGAGCATTTCACACAGTAGAGAATCCCATTCTGTCAAACCTTATCATGTTGATTAAACTACAAGTGAAAGGCATTTTACCTTGTTTGCATGCACTGAGTACAACATTCAAGATCGAAACGTATATTCTGGCTATTTCGAAACTGACAGAGATATTACTTGCTCAACACGGGCTTGCTCATATGGCTAGTAAGTGGTTGAAAAGCTGGAGAATATTTATGGTGCATTCGACAATGTAACTGGTCGTTGTTCATGTGATATAAATAGATTTGATATGCGCAAATTCATTAACTGTTGAGATTCGATTGGACCACGTGTAAACTGATCCACTTTGAAATTATCTAAGACTAAAGATCCTCTTGATCATTTTCCTAGTTAATGGCCTGTGAATTTCTGACAACTGCTTTGGATTCAACAGTCTGTTGACAAAGGCAACTCGCGCGACCCACGATGACACTAGATCAGCAACATAGTGCTAATCAAATTTTCTACAGAAACTAGCTAAATAGATGCTTCTAAGCTTGTTTGATGGCCAATTAGAAAGCAAAACAGCAGTTCAAACTCAAACTCCTCTCTAGATGAATCAAATTGAGTTTGGTTTTCATTGGTTCGTTTCGGACTGTGCGGCCGACAGTGATTGGCACTAACTGCACGGTATGATTGTTATGTTGCGACAGTTGCTACCATCAATACTGTTTAAAAAAACCTTCAACAACATGGTGCATTTGGACCGGCCTAACTAGTGGGAATCTGTGGCTGTTGAATTGCTTTTGGCGTTTGCATAAGGGAAATACTTCTCCGATAAGTCCATCACAGGTTTTGTGCGAAAAGCTCGCCACGCCTTCTAGCGGCTTCGGGACAGTATTCTGTGCTGCTTCATGAATCATGATGATCGCACAGCCAACAACAATCTTTGTTTATTCGTTTATTTGCTCACACATAAAGAGGGAGGTAATATTTTGACGTAAGAATCTTGATTGCTAACAACTATTACTGATTGGATTTTTTTTGAGAAGATGGAGAGTATTATCGATGAAACTCTTGACGATTCAGAGATAGCAACTGCCGCGCAAAACCATGAGGCATCAAAAGCTGACGGTGGCGAGGCAGAACTTACAGCAAGATTTCAGTATGCTTGTGCCTTAATAAGGTCGAAGCATATTCAAGACATCAATCATGGTGTGAGCATATTGGAGGGGCTTTATTATAATGGTAATAAAAGCGCGAGACGAGATTACCTTTTCCTTATAGCAATGGCCCAAACGCGCTTAAAAAAATACAACTTGGCACTGGATTGTGTCGAATACTTTCTCAAATTTGAACCAGAAAACCGACAAGCTAAACAGCTCCGATCCCATATCAAGGATAAACTTACCAAAGATGGCATTGTTGGAATGGCAATCACAGGTGGCGCGGCACTAGTGCTTGGTGGACTAATTGGCTTAGGCTTGTCGTTAGCTAGAAAATGATACACAACTAAGATTGTCAAATTCGAACGCGATCTTTATTACTTTTTTAAATTCAAGAATTTTAATAATAATAATAATATTAATCAATAATGATATTAGTAATCCTTTCATGCAAACAATTGCTAAAACGATGCGAATTCTTCAGAACACAACTCTGTGTTCGCTATACGAAGTGTTTCTTCTTCATAGTCGTCGAAATTACTGGTGTCACCAGCTCCATTACATCTGGGCAAAAATGGCGCCTCAACCCGCTTTTGGAATATTGCAATCCAATCTGTGGTTGCAAACCACCTGTGATTTTTTATATCATTAACACCGTTTTTAAGATTGCCATATCGTTTGGTTAAATCTACTTGCAATAGATTTCTTAATAAATCTTTTAGTTCTGAACTAAAGTGTCCAGGGAATCGATATTTGCCTGAGACTATTTTTTCGTAAATTTGAATGGGCTGATCTGCGAAAAATGGAGGATAACCGGCTGCCATTTCATATATCAAAACTCCCAACGCCCACCAATCAACTGCTCTATTATAACCTTTGCTCAATATGACTTCAGGAGCTAAATATTCGGGCGTACCACACAATGTCCAAGTTCTTCCTTTAACTCTTTTGGCAAAACCAAAGTCTGTGACTTTAATATAACCCTGATGATCAATTAATAGATTTTCTGGCTTCAGGTCACGATAGATGAGATCTAAATAGTGTAAATACTCGAATGCTAACACAATTTGTGCCGCATAGAATCGGGCCGCTTGCTCACTAAATCTACCAGTTTTTCTTAAATGTGAAAACATTTCGCCACCAGGTACAAATTCCAATACCATATATAAATACGAGTTGTCTTTAAATGAAGCCTCCAATTTCACTAAAAATGGAAAATTCACTGCTTTTAATATTCGTTTTTCATTAAGCGTGTGTTCAACTTGTTTTAATTTGACTACTTTTTGTTTATCTAATATCTTCATTGCAAAATATTGTGATTTTTCTTTATGCTGAACTAACATTACACGTCCAAAGCTACCTGTTCCCAATGTTCTAACTCGTTCATAATCATCCAATGTGGCCGAATTCCTATCCGGATTTTCCCATTTTCTTTCGAAATCTTTCTTCGCCTCAGCTAAAAACCTTTGAACATTTTCGGCATGGTCGCCTTTTTTAGTAGTTGGCGTATTGCCCATTGTGATGGTTGTAATGGTGGTGGTGGTGGTGGTGGTGGTAGTTGTGATGGTTGTAGTTGTGTTGGTGGTGGTGGTGGTGATTTAAATTGATTAAATTGGTAAGATTAAATAATTTAGTATTGTGATAATATTGATATTTGTATTAATTCACGAAGTTTACATTTCACAATCATTTTGCATTTTGTTTTCCTATTCATTTTCGCATTCATGTCTCTTCACTAGACGACGACGACGACGTTTTCTGCTGCTTGCTTTAGCTGCTGCTGCTGCTGTCTTTCTCACTTACCTAACACTGAGCATGCTATTTGAGCGAGCGAGCGAGGAAAACGATTCTACACCAATTGCCATTGGCAGCCATACAAACACACACTCGCATAGACAGACGCACGAAGAGGCATATCGGCAGCAGCAGCAGCAGCGGTGCGATGCTGTGCACGGTAAATCCATTGCCGCTCGTTGGCTTTCCGAGCGCGAGCTCGCTGCTGGCGCAATTCAGGAGTTTACAGTTGCGAGCAGACAACACATTTGGACTCGCTGCAAGCCATTCATTCAGCTAGGCATCCAGGCAGCCAAGCTTCAGGTCGTGAAGCTGGGCAGCCAAGCTTCAGGTCGTTGGAGAGGTGGCACGCAACCGGCCGGCGCAAAGCGATTGGATGCGCCTCACAAGTCGGCCCATGGCAAGCTAGTTTTGTGCACTTTTGTGCCAGTGCGCTTGTGCTGTGCGAAGGGGCGCACAGCTCGCCGGGCAAGCTTGCTGAAGCTCAGTTCGGCACAGCTCACCGATGCCGCCCATGTTTGTTGTGCGTGTGTGTGTGCTTGTGTATGTTTGTATGCGCGCGTCTTTCAAGAGGGGGCCCAATCTGCAGGACCGAGACACATAGGACTGCAAACACATCCAACGCAGCGCCAGAGGAAGATACGCGAAGCGGAGCCCAACAAACTTGTCTGCTAACTCTATCTGCTTGAACGCGCTCCATTGAAGCGCCGCCCACCCCAACTCAACTTGAGCAAGCCCGACGGGAACAAGTCTCAACATAAAGCGACTACTGGCAACAACAACAACAACGACGACGACGACAGCCCTGCGTAAACCAGAGCCAAGCAAGAGCTCTCCGTCTCATCGCACTTCCTAGATAGCGAACAAAGGCGCTCGATTGCTGGCAGAGGCGCCCTTGTTACGCAATCTAAGCTAGCCAATGATGCAACGCGCGCTCGAACGCAGAAGGCGGCATAGGAGCGCACAGGGTTGCAGCGAGGCGAGCCAACTAGCCAGCCAGCGAGTAGGCGACGCGCAAAAGGCAAGCTGGTGTTCACCTAAGCACTGACTGAACCGTTACCACTACCGCACGACAACACCGAAAGCAGCCGCAAGCTCGCCAGCTCGGCGCTTGCGATCAACGCAGCCAGCCAACACTCCAGCTGCAGCTTCAGTGTCTCATCTGAAACCTCGAGATTAAAGCAGGAACTCGGCCGGTTTAAGCTCACAGTGTGGGCTGGCGCTGCTGCTGCCGCAACGAGCTACAACTTGCAATCATCGGCAAGTATCCGCCTAGCGCACGGAGAGCCTGTTGACGGTGGCCAGGTGGCCTCCGGCTCGGACGTCAATCGGTCAATCGCGCCAGATTAATTGGACGCCAATTCGTTGGCGCTTAATCCAGCGGACACTTCCGTGTTCGATTCGTGTGCGTGAGTGACTTTTTTAAGGTCCAAGCTGACCAAGCTCATCAGGCCAAAGTGGTCGTCAATATTCAGACGGCCCGTTGATTGTGCGGCCAGCGCTGCTTTTATTGGGCCCGCTTTGATCTCTGCACCTGGTTGTAATCGAGACACAAGGCCGCCTGGCTTCACGCACAGACAGATAGACAGATAGAAAGACAGACAGAGAGACAGACAG
>NW_026729641.1:0-49029 GCF_030272615.1 Cryptomeria japonica | reverse complement strand
CAAGGTTCGAAGCTGCTCTCCACCATGAAGATGAGGCCAATTTTGCACCAACACAAGGTGGCATCCACTCCTCCAAACGCATCACCATTAAACCTAATGACTCCATGCTTTCTGCCATTTCTTCGAAGATATCTAGACTTAGGGATTCAACAATTTTTTTCGCTGCCTTTGATGTAAATAACTTACCATCTCGTCAATATATGAACAAATGGCTACAAGATGTGTGGATCAATAAGTTAGGGTTTCATTTTTTGTTTTGTAGAATGATTCAGAAGGGCTTGTTTTTAATCTTCTTTGACAATAAAGAAAGCCAAAGAAAAAATTTAAATAAACAGTTTTGGTCAGTAGGAAATTCATCTTTTAGGACAGTTTTCTAGGACCCCGAAGCTTGTAATGATGAGATTCTTGCCCTTTCCTACCTGAAATGGGTAACTGTTAAGAATATCCCTCCTTTCCTGTGGTCCTGTGTGGATAAAATTGTGGAACCCCTAGGGAAAATTGTTAAAATCGATTCCTCTCCCTCGGTCCTCCCCCATCTCGATGCTAGAATTCTCATTGCATTAAAACCAGGTTTGAGTTACCTTGCAACAATTGTTATTCGACTGAACAATAAAACCTACTACTGTCCAATTGAATATATGGGTCGAATAGATTCCTGTCACTATTGTAAAGTTAGTGGACATTTTAGGAATAAATGTCCCTTATTATCAGGCAATGCTTCAAGATCTAAAACTAGGGCATCCGGTCCCCCCCAGTTAATGAAGTCGTGCCCTCCGAACCTGGCCCCTCGCCTTCCCCTTCCACCTCTATCTCATCCCCCCTCCTCCTCCTACCTCTCCTCCCTCCCCCTTGCCTCTTCCCAACACCCCTCACCCTGCCTCTTCTTCCCCCTTGATGACAAACTCCATCTTAGACTACAACAATGCCATTAAAGAAGCCCTAGCCACTGCTCGGCCTCCAAGCTTCACTTGATTCTCCCACACATCCCTCAAATCCGAGGACTCTTAACGCACAACAACTAGTGTTGGAAAAATTGAAAAAAGCAGTGGAAGCAAGGAAAGTACTTGAACTAAATCTCCTCAAGTAGAAATTGGAAATTGAAGCCTCCTGGTGTCATCTACCTGACCTTGAGGACATTGTTAGGGGTACTCTAGATATGGCAGACACTAGTAGTAGGGTCTTGACCCTAGGTCCTGAGCAACCCACTTGCAAAGAACCTAATGGTTTCAATACTAAGGAATGCCATACCCCGAAAGGGGATAGGGAAGGACCTTCTCTAGAGAAGGTAGCATCAACCCCTCTAGAAGAATTTGGTAATTCAGAGGACTCTAGGGGAGACCCTGCTAGTGGTTTCCCCCTCACTGTTAGCACCCCTATCAATGCCCAGAAGGTAGAATTTGATACCCCTCAGGTAATGCATCCCAGTGTAGAGCCCTTCACTCCAGTGGAAACCAATTTTGAACAAGGACTGAAAGTTCCCCAAGATGGATTTATCATGGTGAAACATAGGAAAGTGAGAAGAAAGAGGTCTCCTAAGAACAACAAAGATATTGCTAACAGGAAGGAATCTCTAGGTCCTGAACAAATTTCCAAAGCAAGGAAAAAGAGAGGTAGATCTTCCTCTTCTATTGCATTTGATGCTAGCAATATAGCAAACAAAGAGGACTGGCCCAAGTGTTTTGAGGGTTTCAAAGCCCAAACTGACTCCCCCCCAACTAGGTGACTCATGTTAAAAACCATTTCTTGGAATATCAGAGGCTTGGAGGCCCCTGACCGAAAATACATCATAAAGAGATTTCTCAGTGCTCATAAGAACATGGATTGCTTCCTTCTGTAGGAACTAAAAGCAGTGGGTTTCACACTACAAATTGGGCTCAAATGTATTTGGAAGGAGGCCACTCCCTTCTACACTAACCATACCAAAGGAAAAGGTGGCTCAGCCATACTCTTTAGCCCTAAATGGGTCAATAAAGTAGTTAACTGGGGTCAATCCCCCTGTGCCAGAGCTATTTGGGTCTCAATTCAAATGGAGAACCAGAAGATTGGAATCTACTCTATTTATGCCCCAAATGACTATAGAGAAAGAGGTGAATTATGGAACTGGCTAACAATGCTAGAGGATATCCCCTGGATTATTGGGGGAGACTTCAAATATGGTTGAATCTCTCAGTGATAAAAGGGGGGGCAATAAATTTGAATGGAAGGGAATGGAAAGGCTACAATGGGATAGAATGATCAATAAGCTACACCTCTTTGACCCTATTGCTAGGAGGAAAGACAATTTGAACACTATTTCGCACACCTGGTGCAATTATCAATAGTTGAATAAATACTGCAGACTAGATAGGCTATACTTCAATAAATCCCACTTTATGATACACAAGGATCCTAATGGTGACTACTATTATGTATCCCCATATACCCTCTTAGATCATCACCCGATAATAATGGGAATAGACCTCTCCCCAGGGGCCCCTCCCCCCTCCTCAAGAGCCTCTTCTTTCATCCTAAACACTAGACTCCTAGATGATGAGAACCTTTGCTCTGCCCTGGCCTTCATCAGACTATTTAACAAGAGGGATTGGAGCGAGCACTCTAACATAGATGCTTGGAATGCAAACATCAAAACTTGGACCACCCTTTGTCAAACAGTGGGTAAAAAAATAACCAAGGATGCCAGGAGGGTTGAAAGTCTACTGCAGGAGGAATTATGTGACACAGAAATGAAGCTTCTGAATTCCCTGAATGATGAAAATATCACTTGCTCTCTGATGAAAATAAAAGACCACCTCAGGGCTATTCAAAACTAGAAAACTAAAGGCCTTAAAACCAGATCCAAGCTTAACTGGCTAGACTCGGGGGACAAGGGCTCCAAATTCTTTTTCCACATGCTCAAAGTTAAGGAAGCTAAGGAGAGTATCACTACCATATGGGACAACAACACTCACATTACAGACTCCCAGGGGATTCTACAATGCTTCTCCCTCTTTTATCAGAATCTTTTTTCCTCAGAAGAGGTAAATGGCGAGCACAGACATTCTAGAGAGCTGGTATATCAATTAACTCCTCCCAAGCTTGATGAGAAGGACTATAAGGTGCTAGAATGTCTCATCTCAAGGGAGGAAATAGCTATGGCCATCTCCTCTATGGGTAATGATAGATCCCCTAGACCTGCTGGATTCCCAATGGAATTCTATAAGAAAAACTCTAAGTGGATTGTTGACGACCTCCATGCCCTATATCTATAGGCCATTTCCAAAGGAACCCTTGGAAAAGAGATCAACCAAGGGCTTATCAAACTCATCCCCAAGGAAGGAGATAAGACCTTGGTCAAGAACTGGAGGCCCATCACACTACTAAATGTATCTTATCAAATCTTAGCTAAAGTAGTAGCAAACAGGTTAATCAGTATATTGCGAAAGATTATCAGTCCTACTCAAACAGGATTTGTTAAAGGTAGGTTCATTCTAGAGAATCTGGTGACCTGCTGGGAGTCTCTAGAATGGGCCAAGCTCTCAGGGAAGAATGAAGCTATGTTATTAATAGATTTTGAGAAGGCATATGATAGGATAGAATGGAGATTCATTTTACAGATGCTACATAGTTTGGGCTTCCCAAATTCCTTCTACAGGATTGTCCAAACCCTATTCAATGATGCTAGTGCAGTAGTGGAAGTGAACGGACTAAAATATGACAACATCTCGCTTTCCAGATCAATTAGACAGGGGTGTCCTCTTGCCCCGACCCTGTTTGTCCTAGCAGCGGATGCTATGCACTACATATTAAAGGACTGTAGCTTATCCCTTAAGGTAAAAGGAATTGCACTCCCTAATAAAGATGAAATCAAGAATATACAGTTTGCAGATGATATAGCTATTCTATTCTCCCTAGATGAGGAGAACTTAACACATCTTCTTCACAATATTGAGATTTTCTGCAAAGCATCAGGTAGTAGAATTGCCCTCCACAAATCTACCCTGCTAGGTTGGACCGATGACCCTCCTAACTAGTTATCTAAGTTTGACCTAAGGTGGGGAGGCCCAAATACCATCATTAGATATCTGGGAATCCCCTTCTCTGTCTATTTGAATTTGAAAGAAATGTGGGAATGGTTCAGAAACAAGGTAGACAAGAAACTCTCTAAATAGAACCAAAACTTCCTATCCTTAGTAGGTAGGTTTGAAGTTTGCTAGAAGCTTCTCTCTTCATATAACATATACTGCTCCTTAGCCTGGTTATTCACCAACTATTAGTTCAATTACATTCAAAAGCAAATCAGGAATTTCCTCTAGTCAGATGGAAAAGGAAAAAAAAGCAACATGCTGTTAAATGGGACTGGTGTACTAGATCTAAGTTTCAGGGAGGCATGGGCCTCAAGGACCTTAAACTTCAAGGAATTGCTCTGGCTGCCAAATGGATTTGTAAATCCATTGAAGGAAATGAACCCTGGAAAGTCCTTGTTAGGAACAATATATAATGCTCAACTCCAAAAACAATAAAAAAATGGAAGAACCTACCCATGTGTGATCTGATCGCGGGGAATTTTGAGGTCTCCCCTTCGGGATCAGAAGTCTTCAAGTCTATATGGAAATCCTGGAACCATGTTAGACAATACATCAACAACAATGACATAATTGATAAAAATGGTTCTCTCAATCTGAAAAGGTCTATATGGTGGAATACTTTGCACAATGGGAAACAGTTAGCATATCTTCAAGGATGCTCTACCCTGAAATGGCACAACCAGGGACTGGTCACATTTGAACACATTCTGGAAAATGGCACTCTGTCCTCCTAGGAAGCGCTCAGCTCTAAATTCAACCTCCCCCTCTCCTAGACCAGAACCTATTCCATCCTTAACTCTTCACTCGCTCCCATCCTTCCTACTCCCCCCCTCCTCCCCACCTCCCTTAGCCTCCCTCTACTAGATAGATGGATCCCCCCATTTTGCTAACTAAAGCCAAAATGATATACTCTGCCGTTACTAATTCTCAAGACATCCTTGATCATCTTAACTGCACTTGGAACCTGTCATGGGACTCTAAATGATGGCATTTTAATCTATCAATATTTTGGTCCTTCTCGACTGAACCTAAAAAGAAATTCTTTGCCTAGAGACTCATTCTTCATAAACTACCACTTAAAGACAACAATAGAGCCCCCCTTCTATGTAAACTTTGTCATATCCCTGAATCTATTTATCACATTTTTTTTAATTGTCACTTTTCTAGAGAAGTGTGGAATTTGTTTGGTATCTCACTTAATAGCAATTGTTTTACTGTTGATGAGATGGTATTTGGTTATATTAGAGGTGGCAAAAAACATGCTAATCTATTCTGGTCTGCTCTCTCTTTGGAAATTTTGTGGATCATCTGGAAATTAAGGAATGATGATGTGTTTAATGGTAAGAGTAGGAACCTCACTGAGTCTCTTAGGAGACTCATCTGATATCTTGTTGCTATGCAGGTTGATAGGCCAACATTGGGGAAAATAATTAAGAAATAATTAACAATGTATGATGAAATTCAGCTTGGTCTAATCGTGTCAATCCGAGAATGCAAGCTTGTGAAAGGTGTCCGAGCGATATGCCATCAAGGGGTGATAGTTGTGAGATGAGGGATTATGAATGCAACTACAACACATGAAAGAAAATCTATGAAAAACCAAATAAATCTCAGCGACAGGAACTGTCACTTCCTGGGGACAGGAACATCAAAAATAGAGACAACTCAGCAAAAATAATCTGCAATGAAAATAGCTGCAACTCACAAAGAATCCTTAATTAATTCATAATTGAATTCAAATGAAATAGATATTATTACACAATCAAGCACAGATATTGAATATATAAACTAATATATTATGATTAAATACATACCATACAATGCTAAACTGATCAAAATACAAATAAAAACAAACTCAAATGCACTCTATACATAAATGAAAAGAATCATCGGGTAACTTCAGAGTGGGCCTACCTCCTCAGTTGCCTGGTGATGAAGAAAAGATTTAGTTTTACAGCTTTGTAATCATGCACACAAATATATAATTTATATTTTAAAATGATAATAATCTCTACACGCTATTGTGCATTCTGTAGAACTGTACATATATATCCCCCACTACTTATGTCTCCTGCTGCTTATATAGATGCAACTTTACAACACATATAGACCAAAAATAGAGATAACTTATGATAAGAAAACAATAGCTAACATACAACCTTATTTACAGGCTGTAAGTAGTTACAAATAAAATAAAGGGAATGGTGGTTATTCATTCCAAACAAATTTGTTATAACAATGAGCAGGAATAGCTATGAGGAGATCCATGGTTCTGCCAAACATATCTGTTCACCCAAAACAATTATTTACAATTTCCTTGAGAGACAGCGTTGCCCACACATTATTATTTTATGTGGATGCAGTAGTTACTGTAGAAAATCATGGGATATCAGTTGGTTACAAAAATGATATATTCTCTTAACAGCAAATGAAAACTGAAGGTCTCTATGCAGTTGGAAAATACATCTGGCACAAGTTTGCATTGTCCATAATAAGATATGATGAAGAGAAACCAACGTGGGTGTAGAATGTTTGCAAAAAGAACCAAGGGAGGGTAACCAATAGTGTACAGTCAGCAGCTATGCCATCTTGGAAGCAATTATGCATGTCCCCAATTAATACACATCATTTCCTGATTAGAAAATGACAGGAGGACCTACACCCTTAAACTTTCATCTTGTAAAATATATCTTCCAAGGAAGAGGATAATAATGCCTATTAATAATAACAATCAATAATTAATTTTCATAATTCCATCTCAAAAGTATATAAATACTACTTACTTATAAATACTACTTACTAGTATTTAATCATATGCAACCTAAAATAGTGAAATTGAATAGAAATAGAATGTGGAAATGAGGGTAAAGGTGTATGAAATTATCTAAAGTATGGTATAAAATGGGCTATAATTGGCTCTCATCATTCCCCCCAACTTAGCATATTGCACGTCCTCGTGCAATCATTATGATCAAGAGGTTTTAGTTTGAACTAGAGGCACTTGGACTTGTGGCTTTAGACTTTTTTGAACCCTTTATTTTCATCATATGAAAAGCTTTCCCATTTTCTCTTTTGTTCAATTTTCTATTTCCAATACTGATACATCCTTCAATTTTTTTTTTTTTTTGCGTTTTCTCTCTTCTTCTTCATTTTTCTTTTCTTTTCATCGATAACATCATGGTTCAAATGATTACATATAGGAGGGTTCATGAAAATTGTATCTCATGATGTACAAGATGATTTGAAATGGGTGAAATAGGAGAGATGAGAGACAAAACAAAGGCTATTGTATGATGGATATAATGGATAGCATGATGGAATTATTAAGGGCGATGGATGGAAGATAATAGGATGACATTCCTCCCCCCAACTTAAAGGTTGACCGTCCACAGGAAACAAGGAGAGGATAGGTAGGGGTGTTGCATAATGATCAACATAATAAGAAATATAAATAAAGTTAAGAGATAAAATAATGAAGAAAACAAAATTGATTGTTTTACCAACAGGCATGTGCAGAGAGACCAAGGCTAGAACACAAAGAAACTCAGCAACTGGTGCCTCTAAAATGGATGAAGCAACAACAAGGAATGAAGAGAGGCATCAAGAATTGCAACACCACCAAAGAGCTCCATCGAACTGAAATCACTAGAGAGTATACCACTGGAAGGAACCAAAAATTGTAATAGAGATGGCAACTCGAGGAGCTAACACCAATTATTGCATTTTCTTTTGTCATTTTTTTTTTCAATATGTTTTTCATTTTTTCTTTTTTAATTTTTTTCTCTTTTTTTTTTTCAAATTTTGATAACGACAAGAGATCGCTGGCAAGCCAGTTTTCAATCACTCATTGCTTAATGGTGCTGTAAAAATAGTTTTCACCACTAAGAATTTATTTTGCAATTAATATCCACCAAAAACTAGTTTTTAGATATTAACTGGCCAACAATGCCCGAAGGTTTTCATTATTGAATCTTTTATTGGTTTTGTCTCTTTTATTTTTTATTTTTTTCAATTTTTTTCATTTTTTTCATTTTTTCATTTTTTTTCTTTTTCAATAACTGCATAGAATGACCGAAGAACAAGAAATGCTTACATGGATGACAAAAAATGATACCATCCAAAACTTGAGTTTGGTCCATGACCTCATAGAAGGTACTGGTGAAACTTGATTGCATAATGAACTTGGAATGATGACTACGAATAATCTCCACAAACTTGGGAATACTGAAACACTTCATAGATCAACCTTGATCCATGTATCTCACAACACTAAATCTGAAATATTCTTGAAGAAACTGGAACACACTAGCACACTGAGGTAAGAGAATCACTCACAGTGATGGTGCTACTCACATTTCTCTATGATAAAATAGGATGACATCACATGAAGATATGAAACCCTATTCTTTTGAAGCTTGAGAGATATCCATTGTAGGAAAATTTAAATTTGCAAATAACACACCTTCATTACCAAAGACACGAGTATGGAGTGAAGATGGATAGTAGTCACCAATGTGTCCACAAAAATTCAGAGAAGAGGAGACACAACTTGAGGAAGGAGTGTGGCAATGGGTAATATGTTCAAGATTAGTGTACATGTCTTCAAAGAGTTTTAGATGTGTAGCACAATAAAATAGTACCGCATTGTGCATGGATCTCATAGACCAAGTTGCACATTGTCCTCTACTTTACCAAGAACTAAAGAAATCTCATCTCGAGGTGGTGAATACCTTATGCCATATCCTTCTTGTGATCTCAAATGTTGAAGCACGAGTGAAACTGATATGCACCAGATAGCTAACAAGCCCACACAATGTTAACATAGCCAACATAGTGTGTTATGCAATGCTTGTGTAGAGAAGCATCATCAACTGGTATTGGTACTAAGATCATCCCACCATATCAAGAGACCTGTAATCAAAACCAAGCATATCAAGTATAGTAAAGAAATTTCTATCTAATTAATAACCCTACCATTAAGTGAGTAATGCATTTTTTACAAATGATAAGTAGAGTTATTAAGATGAATAAACACATGATAAAAACAAAAGAATGTGATCACAATGAATGTGATTCAATCAACATAGGAATACATACCTTAAATTGTTGAGATGTCACATGTCGAGGTTTGCTAAAAGGACCAACAAAACAATCAATGAAGCTTGATTGGAAATCATCCAAGAATCACAAATTTGGAGGGATTCCGCCCAACTTAACTTCATGCAACAAGGTCACGAGAACATTAGGATAACCAAAGAAATTAGGTAACCCAAAGAGAGTAACACATCTTTAGAATTTTGTGAGCCCTATTGAATCAAATATTTCAACAATTCAATGGATGTACTCCCAAATTAGCTGTAGGTTATAAAAGCATAGGGAATTTGAATCATCCAAGGAATCAAGAAATGTATTTAGTGCTTGTAATCAATGAATGATCATCTGGAGATACAAGAACCAAGAATGAAAAATATATAGATAGTAATACCTTTATCCTTGCTAAATAAATGAATCATCCATAATGTATTTGGTCATCTTAGGACAACAAACAAATTTAGCAATGAAAAATAATGCGCATCCAATTATAACATATTTTGTTTGGTCATTAATGCATAGAATCCCTTATGATTGTGCTTAATCAATTATTGGTCCCAAATCAACAAGTATGTGAGGGATACACATTTTAACCATAGGCCTCCAAATATCAATATGTATGAGTACAAAAATAAAATACAACTCCTGGAGAATCCAACAACATGTTTTTGGAATGAGAAATACACATTGTTTAGTATTATTTAGTGCATGATTAATATTAACACACATACTTATGAGTCCAATAATAAAAATTGATGCAATTTGAAGTAGGGGCTCATTTGTGGGCATTTGTGATTCACTAAGTATAAAAGAAGAACAAAGTTGATTATAATTCAATGAATGATATTGTTCTTCTAATTTAAGTAAACCAAAATCATATTCCTTAAGTGCATCAATACACTCCAATATTGATTCACTAAATTCAAGCACATTAATAAGTGGTAAAGGGATCCATGAAAGTTTATATGTACTATTAACCACCTTATTATGAAGTGTTGTATGAGGCAATATAGTTGCCTTTGGTGGATAGGGTAGAGTGGGTAGAATATGATGTGAATGAGATAATGAATATGGTAAGAAGTGTGAAGGAGATAAAGTAGATGGGAATAAGTAGGATGGGTGGAATGAAGATGGTAAAGAGGGATATAGTGGTTGTTGTGAGTATTCATGATTCCATTTATTGTGCATATTATGTAAAGAAGTGTATTTTGAAGAAAAATGTTGGCATTGTAATGAAATAGAGTGGAAATACATGTTACCAACATAATTCATACCTTGATCTTCTTGATTTGGTATTTGAAATGGTTCATCTAGTATAAGGAATACTTGTTCACTTCCACCCTTATCATGGTAAGGATCACAAATAGCTTGTAACTCATTCACCATGTGTGCTTGGTTGTTCGGGCATATGCATTGGTCATCTTTCCTGTAGCAATTAGAACAACAAGTGGTTAAATTTTCATCGTCAAAATCACATTGCTCTAAGAATTCATCAATGATTCGCTCATGTTCAAACATAGAGATAGAATTCTTGCATACTTGTGATAATGGAAGATGAAGATCATTTAAGTCGCATTCATTAGGTAGAGAGGATATAAAAATATCACCTTTGGTCGGCGCGATTTCCCCACCAATTTCTTCTTTTGTTTTTAAATTTGAAGGTGGGGGTCTAGGGGTGGTAGCCACCAATGGAGTCAAGGGGCAACGCTCCTTGTGGGGTCCTGGGGCAATGCCCAAGGTGCGCTCCCAGTCGCAGTACAGGGTGGGGTCAAGGGGTAGCGCACCCGACATCAAGCACATTTTGTCTCTTGCGTTCCCTTCAAATTTTGCATTTTTGAAACAATTTTCACCCAAAATTGATGTACTTGAACAACCTTGGAAATGCATCATTTTTAACATTTTTTCTTCAAAATAGCTTCTTTTCTTTACCAATAACTCACAACAACTAGTGATAATGTAAAATTGAATCTAATTTCTAAGACCTACTTGCAAACTCTAAAACAATGCATCTATATGATTTACGCAACACAAATTAAGATTAATTACTTAAACAAGGCCAACAATTGCAAAAGCTTTCATCCTAACACATTGTTCCTAACTTAGCTCATCAAGATAACATGCCTTTGACACCTTTCCCCAGCAACGGCGCTAAAATGATAGGCCAATATTGGAGCAAATAATTAAGAAATAATTAATAATGTATGATGAAATTCGGCTTGGTCTATTTGTGTCAATCTGAGAGCGTAAGCTTGTGAAAGGTGTCTGAGAAATATGCCATCAAGGGGTGATAGTTGTGAGATGAGGGATTATGAATGTAGCTACAACACACGAAAGAAAATCTATGAAAAACCAAATAAATCCCAGCGATAGGAACATCAAAAACAGAGACAACTCAGCAAAAATAATCTGCAATGAAAATAGCTGCAACTCACAAAGAATCCTTAATTAATTCATAATTGAATTCAAATGAAATAGATATTATTACACAATCAAGAACAAATATTGAATATATAAACTAATATATTATGATTAAATACACACCATACAATGCTAAACTGATCAAAATACAAATAAAAACAAACTCAAATGCACTCTATACATAAATGAAAAGAATCACCGGGTAACTTCAGAGTGGACCCGCCTCCTCAGCTGCTTGGTGATGAAGAAAAGATTTGGTTTTACAGCTTTGTAATCATGCACACAAATATAGAATTTATATTTTGAAATGATAATAATCTCTGCATGTTGTTGTGCATTCTTTAGAACTATACATATATATCCCCCACTACTTATGTCTCATGTTGCTTATATAGACACAACTTTACAACACATATAGACTAAAAATAGAGATAACTTATGATAAGTAAACAATAGCTAACATACAACCTTATTTACTGGCTGTAAGTAGTTACAAATAAAATAAAGGGAATGGTGGTTATTCATGCCAAACAAATTTGTTATAACAATGAGCAGGAATAGCTATGAGGAGATCCGCGGTTCTGCCAAACATATCTGTTCACCCAAAATGAGTATTTACAGTTTCCTTGAGAGAGAGTGTTTCCCACATATTATTATTTCACGTGGATGCAATAGTTACTGCAAAAAATCATTGGATATCAGTTGTTCACAAAAATAATATATTCTCTTAACAGCAAATGAAAACCAAAGGTCTCTATGCAGTTGGAAAATGCATCTTGCACGAGTTTGCATTGTCCATAATAAGATATGATGAAGAGAAACCAACGTGGGTGTAGAATGTTTGCAAAAAGAACCAAGGGAGGGTAACCAATAGTGTACAGTCAGCAACTATGCCATCTTGGAAGCAATTATGGATGTCCCAAATTAATACACATCATTTCCTGATTAGAAAATGATAGGAGGACCTACACCCTTAAACTTTCATCTTGTAAAATATATCTTCCAAGGAAGAGGATAATAATGCCTATTAATAATAACAATCAATAATTAATTTTCATAATTCCATCTCAAAAGTATATAAATACTACTTACTAATATTTAATCATATCCAACCAAAAACAGTGAAATTGAATAGAAATAGAATGTGGAAATGAGGGTAAAGGTGTATGAAATTATCTAAAGTATGGTATAAAATGGGCTATAATTGTCTCTAATCACAGGTCACAGTTGTACTAAGACTGGAGGAAGATAAATTTGACAGGTGGTTAAAGAATGGATCTACCATAGTTTTCATAAGAGAACTCTTGCATGGATTCACCTAGGATTGCATGGGAAGCCATAAAACTCACTTTGAGCAAGGGCTGATGAGGTTCATGCAAGAGATGGAGGCACGACAATAGAGAGAAGACTTCATTGAGCTGGAGCTGGAAGGACTGCCCTCCCACCCCTACAGAGATCAATTCGCTGATGGGAATGTGCTGGTTTGGAGCGATGGGGATCTAGGATGGACTGCTTGGCTCCCCCCTGTGGGTGACAATAATGACCCTGGGTCCTTCTTTGTGTTCAATTAGCTATTTCCTCGAGATGCATTGTCATGACTGTCATTTTGTGTACAATTTTTTAATTACAGCTCCTATGTAAGTCACTGTATATCATGGATCGAGCCTTTATCTGATATAGCTCTTGATCATATGGGTTAACTCTTTAGTCAGCTAAAAGGTTTATATGTATATATGTATAATTATAAAAATATATTTGTGTTATGATTCATTATGATTAATATGTATTGGGTAAATTTTTAAATGGATAGAGTATTATTGTTTGAATATTGTTTTTGATTAAGGGAAAATAGGTTTTGATGGGCCCTTAAAACCCATTACAACATTAGATCATAAGATAGCCATTAAAGCACTACAAAAAAGAAAGAGGCAACAAACATAGAAAAGAAAGCTGACTAGCAAACAAAAAGCTAGCAACAGAAAGACAACAAACAAGAAACAGGACCAGCAGGAAAAAAAAAACTAAGGCTAGGTAAAGTTCTTAAGCACCTGGCAGCTTCCAGCTCCAATTACTCCATGTTCTCACCTGTTTGCTTAATTTCCTCAATCTCCCTGCATTGGCTTTTCTTTTTTTTGGTGCTCGCGTGAGTTCTTCTACCATGACCAGTCTCCTTATCTTCAGGGGTGTCTTCCTTCTCCTCAATGGTGTCCCCAGAGGCCTTTTCCCCTTGATCACTATCAAGCTTGCTAATAAGAACCTTCATGATTTCAGAGGCAGCCTTTAAGATCTTATAAATCTACTCCCCAATATTTTTGAGCACATTCTCAACCCCTTCTAGCCTTTTTTCAGTAGCCCCAGCTCTATTTTCCAAGATTTGGAAGCTATTACATTGAGCATTAATGATTTCCTCAACATTACTGATTGCTTTGGTAAGTTCACTTAAACAATTAGGGAGGGAGCTAAATTCACCAATGCCAATAGCTTCTAAAGTCTCAATTTTGTTGGATTTCTAGGTTTGTTTAGCTTTTATGCTTGTTATTTCCTTCTGAACCTAGAGAAAAACCTTGTTGAAGTTGTCCATGTCATTTTTGAAATGTAGGTCAATATCGAGATGGGAGCCATCCTGGGCCTTGTCTCCCATAGGGATCCAAATTCACCTCCAAACCCACCTCCTTCAAATCTGCACTCTTAGCTTCCTTCATGGAGGTGTCCTCCCCAGCCAATCCCTTATCCTTAGAACCAGTCAAGAAGGGCGAATGGCTCTTAGCTCCCACATCCTCATTTTTCAAAATTTTCCCTTTATGCTTCTGGCTAGAGAGGATTTGGACCTCCTCATTGTCATTCTCCATATCATCTTCAATGTCGTCTTTCTTCTCATACCAGCTTTCATCATCCTCCCCCTTCTACTTCCTTCTAGCCAACCCTTTACTCTGATCCTCTTGCCCTATTTTTCTTCTTTGCTTGCTCGATCTAGCGATATGGGGGTCATCCTCATCATCAACCTCATTATCGTAATCTTCACCATCATCATCATCTAAGTCATCCAATTCCTCATCTGACTCATAAACCTCTGTAATATTCAGTTGAACCATGATATTCTTGATGTGATTGTACAAAATCACCATAAGACCCTCATGCATAGCCAAACTGGTTTTGGGATTGGAGATAGTGTCCTTTATCCTAGCATTTAGGGAACATAACAAATAATATGGGATGGAAATTATCTCCTTATACCAGAAATGGTTGAGAATAATAAAATTATAGATGTAAACCCTGGTAAATCTCCCATCTAAAGTAATAAATTTCCATAATTGCAAACAAAACCCATTGCCATGTTAGCTTAATTACCTTAGGGGAGTAGTAAGCGTGACTACCCTTCACTAGCCTGAATTTTGCCTCCTCGTCCTTAGGTAATTTCTTCACAGTATCATCTAACAGCTTCCTATCCTTATAGAATTTGATATCGTCCATTGATATACCCATAGCCTCAACGATCATGGTCTCATTCACCTTTACCTTCCTACTACCAATGGCCAAGGTGCCCTTATTCCATCCCTTTTTGAAAATTCTTTTTGATTTTTGGTCATCTCTCTTTCATTCTCTCCATAAAATCCGTAATTTTTTGCAGCTTGCAGCACAACCCAGACCTGGGGACGGTCCTAACATTTATCAATTTTAGTTGCCTCCATTCACTTGTGATTTCCTCCCATTTTCTTATCAATTTATGTCAACTGTAATTTCCTACAAATACCACTCTTCGCTGTAGAATTTCTAATTAGCACGGAAGAAGCCTCTAGAAGCCAATGGATATTTCTAATGCTTCTGCTCCAAAAGGAAAAAATCACCCACAAAGCATGTGAGATGATCTGGCAATTATTAATGTACCTCCTTCTCGGTTGCACAAAAAACCGTTTCATGATTGCATGACCTACCCTATCATCTTGGGAAATGATTTCAAATCCTTCCTTGCTTACCATGATATATTTCATAATTTAAGATGTCACTTGCCACTCAAGGGAGCTTCCCCTCACTATTCCAAATCTTGATTTTCTAGCTTTGTACTGCCTCATTGTTGGCCAAGTCAGCACTCTGTTGGCTTCTCTGTAATCATGAGAAATTCAAAACTAATTGAAACCCTCAAGAATATCCCTACCTAAATCAATGATATTTTTAATCGTCCATGAGGGTTGGTGTTTACCAAGGAGGCAGTTGATAATGTTTTTAGAATCCCCCTCCAGCCATAACAATTCGAGTCCCAGATTGTGTGCTAATTTGATAACTTGGAGGGCGCCCATAGCTTCAACAAGATGATTAGTCTGGTTCCCCAAGGGAAAGGCCACCACCCCAATGCAAAAGCCAACACCATTCTGGATAACTCCACCACAACCAGCAGGCCCTGGGTTTCCTTTAGCAGCCCCATCAAAGTTAGCCTAAAACCAGTCATTAGGAGGAAAAGACCAACTGCACATACATATTTTGAGTTGGTTGGTATTGATGTGCATGTAGGTGGGGATGTTCCAACCTTTTAGAACATCAAAATCCTCCTTACTATTGCAGTAATGATCTCCCCTAGCCATCACATTCTCAACAAAATTGTATTTTATCTTAACCCAAACCAGCTTAGAGGGGTTAATATCATTCCTGAAGATTTTGTTATTCCTTTCTTTCTAGATACCCCAAAGGATATGTGAAAAGGAAAACTTCCATAAACTTCTTATGGTCAGATTGTTTGTATTGCAATAACAACTCCTAAAACAGTCTTGAATCTCCTCTGGGAACACCCAATTCAAACCCCAATGCTGGAAAAACATAGCCCAAATAGGTTGGACATAAGGACAATGTATACAAATGTGGTTCATGGATTCCTCATCATTGAGACAAAGATAGCATATTTTGGGGATGCAGAAACCCCTCTTTCTTAAGTTATATGTGGTTAGAATCTTATTTTGCAAAAGAATCCATAAAAATATATTAATTTTAGGGGTTAAACCTGAATGTCAAGCCTTAGCCTAGCAGGGTCTAGGGTCTTGAGACTAAGCCAACATAAGGACAACAAATGCCACATAATAAATCCCTAAAGAGGTACCACTCCACACTAGGTGGTCCTACCTTCTAGGATTTAAAATTGCATGGTTGATCACTAAGTTTACTTGCTTTAGGTTGGGATCAATAGATATGAGTTCCACCCACTTTTGATCTCTCCAGTAGTCAGCAACTTTAACACCGAACTTATCCTTGCATGTTTGGATGATCATCTGAGAAACACAATTATTATTGAGAGGAGCTCCTACAATCTAGGCATCATCCCAAAAATCCACCTTCCTGCCATTACCTACGGCCCAAACTTTGCCCAAACTTACCATACCTTTAGCATGGGTAACACTATTCCAAATAGTAGAGCCACTCGGAATTTGATTAGAGGCAAGGAAATCTTTCATGGTAGGGATCACATGTAAGTATTTAGCCTTCCAGATATCATTCCACTCGCCATTTCCTTGATAGATTCTCCAAATTTGTTTGGCCAAAAGGGTCTTGTTCAGGGTTCTAATATTTCTTAATCCCAGGGCCCCCATCTTTTTGGGTTTACAGAAATTCTCCCACACAATGAGGGAAACTCTCTTCTTCTTCTCAACCCTAGACCAGAGGAAAGCTTTTTGAGTTTTCTCAATAGCATCGCCAAATTTTCTAGGAATTTTTAATAGGCTTAAAGCATAAACTAGAAGACTCTGGAGAGAAGACTTTAAATTATGGATTTTACCATCTTGACTAAGAAGGGTCCCTTTCCAACCAGCCAGATTCCTACTAAATCTATCAACAAGACTGTTCCAAAATAAATCTGTAGGTTTTGTGCCGAAAGGAAGACCAAGGTAAATAGATGGGGACTTTCCAATTTGGCAACCAAGGATCTAGGCCATCCTATTATGTCTATCCTCCAGGGTGTTGAAGAAGAAAACAAAGCTTTTCTCCCAATTAATCATTTGACCTAAAGTAGAACTATAAATTTTGAGAAGGTTCTTCATAGATGAAACTTCTTTGATTGATGAAGTACCCATTAAAATGGTATCATCAACAAATTTTTTCTGGGAACAAGCTTTGAAACCCGAAGAGGGAGAGACTCCCAACAAAAGAACCCAAGAAACAAATTTTTTAATAAATCTACCTAGACATTCAGCTTGAATAATGAAGAGAATAGGGGAGATGGGATCCTCCCACCTGATGCCCCTAGACGTTTTAAAGAAGGGGGAAGGCACACCATTCACGATGACAGAGAAATAAGGAGTTGATATAAGCTGGTCAATCAACTGAATAAACCTATCACAAAAGCCAAAATAACCAAGCACCTTACCTAAGAAGCCCCACTCCACACGATCATAGGCTTTAGACAAGTCCAACTTCATCAGGAAGCCTTGTTTCGTCAATTCCACAATGAATGTATGTTTTCATGAATAGTAATGATAGAGTCAAGGATTTGTCTGCCAGGAACGAAGCCACTCTATTGGGGCAATATTATAGAAAGGAGAATCATTACCAGTCTGCCAGTAACCACCTTCGAGATAATTTTATAGAAAGAATTGCATAAACTTATCGATCAAAATTGATCCATGGAATCTGCCCCAGGACATTTGGGAATCAAAACCAGAAAAGTAGCATTGATTTCCTTTAAGATAATCCTAGCCCAAAAAAATTCTTGCACTCCTTTAACCACATCACATTTGAGAATGTTCCAAAAGGCTTGAAAGAAGAACAACGGGAACCCATCCAAACCTGGCGCTTCATTACCATCAAGGGAGAAAACTACTTTCTTAGTTTCTTTCTCAAAGGGAATGGCCACCAAGGCCTTGTTTTGAGCATCATTAATGATATAAGGAATGGTATGTAAGAGGGACCTTTGAGAAAGATCATCCAAACCATAATCCATTGAGAGAAGAGATTTGAAAAAAATCCCAGTTTCATTCCCAATCTCATCATCCTTCCTTGTTTCAATTCAACCAATTCTCAACTTAGAGATCCTATTAGAAACCTTATGTTCCATAGCAATCATATGGAAGAACCTGGTATTTATGTCCCTAGCTTTAAGCCAGAGAGTTCTGGACCACTGTTTCCAAAATTCTTATGATAATCTTATGATACTTAACAAGCACTTCATTATATCCGCTGGTTTGGATTTTATCTTGTATTTCCTTTAGCTCAAGTTGGGTATTGGACTTGGCTACAAAAATATCCCCAAACACTTCCTTGTTCAATTTCTTTATATTATCTTTCACATGCCTTAATTTTTTTGCCATTCTATACATCGCAGTACCTTTGACATCAATAGACCACCACTTATCAATGGCCTTCTGAAGGTATAGGATGGTCAAGCCACGTCCTTTCAAATCTAAACAAGAAGTTTCTTTTAACACTTATATTGTCAGCCACAAAAAGCATTGAAAGTGGTCATAACCAATTTGAGAAATAGCTGATAGGGAGCACAGAAAATGGTTAAACCAGTCATTAGAGATAAGGGCCCTGTCAAGTCTTACTTGAATAATATCTTCCCCAACCCTTCGGTTGGTCCAAGTAAAATTGGAACCTTGGAGATCAATATCATGCAGACCCTGGTTAGTAATAAAGTTTAGTAGATCCATTCTACTTTCTAACTGAGAGGGGACACCTCCAAACTTCTCATTATCATGGAGAGGGGTTTTGAAGTCCCCCATGACCATCCATGTTTCATCCTTAAAAAGAGACCAAATAGCCTCCAACTTCTACCAAAATTTACATCTATCGAGTCTATTATTAGGGGCATAAATATTAGTCAGGAGCCAAGAGGTACCATCCCCTAAATGATGAAACCTAACAAAGGCCAAGTTGCTATCTTGCTTTATAGGAACCCCGGTAACATGCCTTAGATTCCAGGAAATGGCAATGCCCCTAGAAGCACCATCCGAGCTACCTCCTAAAACTCCCCCATCCTTAAAAATATTAATCTTCTCAATTTTCTCTCTGGCCATTTTAGTTTCTTGGATAAGAACAATGTCCGCTTTATGCTATCTAACTAAATTTCTAAGAACATCCTATTTATGTGGACTATTCAATCCATGTATATTCCATGAACCATTTTTTCTTTTTCTTTTTAGGGAACATGCCTCAAGGATGGTCATCTGAGTACCATCTACTATATTCTTGTGTCTCTCTTGATCTCTAATCTGGCTTGCTAATTTTCTTCTAAGAGGAGAGGGGATAAAACTCGTATCGGCTTTAGTTTGATTTCTTGTCTTGACTGGAGTTGCCTGAGGGGTGGATTTCGGCCCCTTTTTTCCAACTTTCTTTTATTCTGTAACTTCGTTATTCTAGATATCTTCCTCTTGGATGTTCTAGGTGATTTCTTCTGCTTGAAATCATCATCCTCAGCCCACTTAGCACTTATATTAAGTAGTGAGATCATTACGGACTATTGGAAGGTAAATTTCACCATATCCATTGATTGTTGTGATTCTGACAATGAGATCCCTCCAAGGATCGAACACCTCTAGGTTTCCTCATAGTCGAATCTAGGGCCATCTCTGTTAGTGTTTTCCATAATACAATTCGAATCCACTTCCTCCTTGGTCTGTAACACCACCTATCTTTCTCCATCTTCCAAGTTATCAATTTGTTGTTCCTCCTGATTGGTGTTTTGTCATTCTCTCTCGTCTTTGCCTATTTGATCCTCTTTCCCTTCTTCAACCATCTGGTTTTCTAGTTTTTCCACGTTAATGTTTTCCTGTTTGAATATTGTTAACTGAATTAGCGAAATGATTATTCAGGAATGGTGAATTTTTAAACTTTGAAATCTAGAAAACTTGGTCATGTGTGTATTAAAGGGAAGAAAAATGAATTTCTATTCTAAATTAGAGAAGGTGTTTGATTTATTCTGACTGTCTTCACATTTAATTTAAAACTGTAAGTCCTTACTTGCAAATAGAATTAGGTGTTTTCATGTGGTCTTTTTCGTTGGCCGGTCATGTGAGTTGACTGAGTTTTGTCAGTTGATTTAATCTATGTGCAAGGCCTTGTATGGCCAAGTGTTTCTCTATTGTCTTTAACTCCTTGGTGTATATTGGGTTTGGTATCTTTTGTTTTTGAAGTTCTTTTGGGACATTTTTGTTTATTGTCATAAGGGAGAGTGGCTTTTGAGTGGGGGGTGCACCCAAAGAGGTTAGTTGGATAACCCCTCAAAAGTTGGGTAAGTAAGTGATAATCTAATAATATATTAGGGGATTGGGTAGCTAAAACATTAAGTAAGATAATTATACCTCACTCATGTTTGAGCGTTAGTATAGATGGGATGCAGTGGGAAGGCCTTGAATGGAAAACCAACAACCTTGTCCTCACAAAAGGATTGTTTGGGTCTGCATGAGGCTTGGATGGGGCCGGGGTTTCAGAAGCAATTACCGGGATAGCCCAAGATGGGGGCCGGGACCTATGGAGACCTGCCAGGATAACCATACCAATCTATGTGATGAAACTCTTCCCTTATGGTCACTAGTGTTTATCCTTGTTGGTATCATCTGAGTTTTGTTGTGGAGTCATGTTTTGCGAGTTTGTGCTTTATTTGAGTTTTCCAATATTGTGTATTTACCATGTGTGTGAATACCTTGTAGGTTGCTAGTGGGTCTCATTTCTATCTCCTAGCAAGGTAGGGTGATTCTTTTTGAGCCACATGTTTAGGTGGTAGAGCCACATGTTCGGGTGGTAGTACCACTTTCCATTTGGTGTGTTTGTTCCTTCTTGCGGGAGTTGGATTCATAGGTGTTCCTGTTGCTCTTGGATTCAAGCATCTTGTTATTCCAGTTGGATCCTAATTGTTATCTTGGATCATTCTTTGTGTATCATGGACCTTATATGGTCGGTTGTATTATTTGATATGTATGCTTTCATGGCAAGATGTAATTTTAAATGTAGACATTATGTGTTCATGTGAGACTTAGTGATTTAGTGAAATGTAATGTTATTTCAATCATATGATGCAAACAAAAATGTATTGATGGAAATTTAAATGTTTAAATGCATATATTATAATGGAAAGAATCCTCATGAATGGAATTTAAGCATGTAATGATATCTCATACTATTGAATGAATTCATCATTGTTTAAGTGTAATTATGTCTTTAAAATCATCTTAATTGGATTAATTAACGTTAAGCAATGTTTAGATTAAATCATGTAAACCATGTTGGGAAACCCTTTAGGAGTTAAGTTAAGTCTTCCATTGTGTAATATTAAATGCAATGTTAACTTAATGCATCATTAGACTTATTAAAGTTTTAAAAAATAATAATTCACACTCTTTTCTAGTGTTTTAGTTTAATCCCTTTGGGGTTTCTTGGTGAGGCGTTACATATTCACGTGGTTTAGGTGTTCCTACCAACTAAACCATTTCCTTGTTAGAACATGTTAAAGATAATCTATAAAAAATGACTAACTAAATCAAAATAAAATATATATCTATTTCTCTTTCTGTCAAATGATACCTACACAACTATTATAATTTAAATGTAAAAAAATATTATTTTTCTAATTCAATTTAAATCACTAAAGTAAATGAAATATTATTGAGTTTGTTAGGGGATTCCAATGCTATCCCCTTAACATAGGCATGTAAATAAATAGAAAATGACATGGGTATGTGAATTTTATAGCTTTATTTTGTCACTACTTTGATGTGCATTTGAATCTTATTACGAGCATTTATCTAGACACATAGAGTAGCCATAAACATGCATGCAAATAATTTATTCAAACATGAAAGTTGTACAATTAGATTCAAAGAAAGTAATTGACACTACATCAGTATGAACATGTTTGTTCACCTTTTGTGTACTTTATAATATGACTATATAAACATTTATAATTGATTATATTTTTGGAAAAAAAGTTCAAAAGAGAGAAAAGTAATTATTTAAATTTGTATACACATGTAATCTTTAAGGATATAATAATGCAATCATATAATTCAATAAGTAACTAATTGTGACATCATATAATCATCAAATCATATAGAAATGTAAATATATAGTAATGTATGTAAGAATTAAATTTATAAGAATGTCTAATGGTGATGATTTGAGTGTGTAAACACAAAAATATAGATGAGAATCAAAGAACATGCATGTAAGATAAGTAATCTAAACTTGAATTTACACCACAAATAGAGAAAAGAACATAGATAATCGAAATGAAATGAACATTATACCTCATTAATGTATCTATTTCCTTCTTGGATGTGGATAGAATGTAGACCTTGCTCGTGGGAAGATTTCCCTATTCGGTAACATATAGTCTTTGATTTATGAAACACTTCCATATATTGAAAATATTATTCTAGTGAGAGTTCATATAGATTATAATTTCATAATATAGATGATTGACATCATGTTTTATATTGGATGGATAATATTTATTTATATGTATTGATGAATGGGTATAATACAAGTTAATTGATAGGATTAGATCAAGAAAATGAATTGCTAGGATCACTTTAGTTTCCTTGAGGAAAGGATATGCATGTAAATTAGAATGTAAATGTATAGTCAAGATTTATTTTGAATGGAGGGATGGGAGAGAACACATGAATGCTTGATGGGAGTGTAGTTAGTGGTCATGATTGAACTTGAATGTGTTGGAATAAATTCTCCAAAATTAACATGTAGATGTTTCCATAAGTATATGTTGTTATTAGTTATATTTAGTTTGTGGTTAAACAAATCTAGTTAGCTATTAATATCTCTTAACTAGTAGTCACTAGTTTCTATTTTGTTGTCAATTATTTTTAGTGTGTTTTCAAATACATTACCTATTTTATAAGAAGATCTTTGATTATTTTGTAGCTATAAATATGTAATATCATTTGATGAGTAAAATTTTGACTCATTCTTTGTGTTGTTACATTCATTGTTGTTTCTTTATTTCTACAATCTAGTTTTCTAATTTGGAAGCAAATAATATCATGCTCCTTGGGAGAGGGAATTCAAATAATAGTTAGAGTTGATTGTGTTTGTAAGGAGAAGGTTATCCTACAAAGAAATAGGAACTTTTGCTGCAAGAAGAATACCAAAGATTTAGAGGAAGCTTAGTAAAGTGCAAGAAGGTTGTTGATGTTGTTGTGCAACTTTGGCAAAGGTATTTTGTTATTTTATTTATCATAGAAGTATCTAAAAATGGGAATACCTCTATAATAATATAATAGTCATAATTTTTACACATGGAAGGTGAAGATGCAAATACAATTGATCAACAAAAGTTTATGGAGTATAGTAATAGGAATTGGAGAAGTACCTACAAATTATTAAAGAAATATTTATTAGGAAACTATAGATCAAAAAGTAAAATTCCTTATAGAGCTTCCTATTTTAGATTCCAAACTACATCTTCTTGATTTATAAATATCACCTAAAGAAATTTAGGATAAACTAAATAAGTTGTTTGGGGAAAAAGAAACAAATGCAAAGTTTTCTTTACATTGGCAATTATTTATATTCAATATGTTTGGTGAATTTTTTTTAATGAAAAAAAGTGGAGAAGGTCCCCAAGCCATTATATGTCTATCACAAACCATCAAAAATAAGAATTGGAATAAAACTTGTCACAAGTACAGGAAATTAGGGAAACTAGCCAAACAACATAGCTGGAGCCAAATATGTTACAACTTATTTTGAACAAAACTATGAGACTACTTATCTAAAATCCTAACTTGAGAAGACTTGTTATGGGATACTTATTCTTACATTGAACACCTATCTAGATATATTAATTATTATAGTTAGAATGCTAACCTGCATAAAAAAGATGGTTCAACAATATTAGAGACAATAATATTAATGGTAGAAACAATAGTATTAGGGACAAAAATTACTAGTAGAAGCAATAACATAATCTTTGAAAATATCAATTGGAAAGAAAACAAACCGAACAGTGCCATTAAATTTATCTTCAGCATCAAGATTTGGACTAGAAAATAGCTCCTATAGGTAATTTAGTAGTATCATGGATAGGAGTAGAAGAAACTTAAGCAAAAGATGGCCCCAGATCCAAAGTTAGCATTGTTAAAATGACAAGCTTATTGTGTTTAAAGATCAAATCATTACATAGACAAAAGATAAATTAAGATTACTATTCAATAGATCCAAATGTTTAATGAAATTTTTTTCAATTAAGTGAAAAGAAGGTTTTGAAGGGGCCCAAAAACCCTTTTACAGAGAGGTAATTAAAAGATAAGACATTAAAGACCAGCTAGATAGAGAAAAACACAAAAATCAGACAGCTGGCTAAGATAAAAATCCAACAAGAAGCCAAAAGAGGAAAAGGGATAGCACAAAAATAACTAAAGACATTAAAGACCCTAAGAAAGGTTTATGATAAGCTCCACCACTTCTTTCTCCAGCTGGATCATAGAGGCAACAATGCTCTTCAGTTCCTCCAGCTCCTTGGTATGCTGGGTCATCTTCTTAGTACTTTCTCGAGTTATTTTGCCATGACGAGTAGTCCCCCCTTCAAGAGTTGAAACCTTATCCTTGGTAGTATCAATTGTGTTTTTTTACTGATGGATCTATTCCAATTTGTTGATCATCATACTGAAGTTGTTGACAGATGCTTTCATAATTTTTTGTCTTTGTTCTCCAATTTTCTTCAGGGTGTTCTCATGATTGAGTACCCGCTTCTCCAGATCATTGAATCTAGCCTCCACAAACTTAAATTGAGAACCATGTGCACTAGTGATAGCCTCTGCATCACTGATGGATTTTATCAATTCATTCAAGTAGTTAGGTAGGGTACTGAGCTTACCAGTTCTAATAGCTTCTAAGGTACCCAATTTCCTGGATGAGTCCTCCTTCTTGTTCTTCAAGATATCCATCTCCGAATAGACCCAATCAATAACCTTGCAGAACTCCATCATCCCACTCTTCATAGTATTCAGCATGGTAATAGGAGAGTTTCTTCTATCAATGTTGAACTCAAGAGTAGTATTATCTAGGGTCTCCATGTTAGCATGAATAGTTTTATCATTGGGAGTCAGAGTATCACCTTCCTTCACTGTCTCCCCATCTTCTTCAACATAATCTTTCCTTTTATTGGGGTCGAGAGGCTTGGGTTGGACATTTAGAGAATCATTCCCTTTTTCTGGGCTGATATCACTGATGGCAGGGCTCCGCTTAGTGAAATTGTTAAAATAGTAAGAATATTATATTTAAAGATAAAATAATTACATAGAAAAATGAGAAACTAAAATTGATATTCAATATATTCAAATTAATGATTTTTGCATTGCAATCTAGTGGCTTATAAAGCCTTATTTTTCCATATAAAAAATACCTTCAAGAATAACTTCCCACATGAGCCTACCTAATTTATTTATTAAATAATCTAGCTATACTAAGAATTAATTGTAATGCAATACTCTCCAACATCTTGCCCTACTACATTGTTTTGAAGAAAAGACAAAACATTATAAGGGTTGATCATAGAAACCCTTCTAAAGACTTTGACGAAGCACATTCACCAATGCTCCTTCTCACCAAGGAAACACCAAATTGACTACATGCTACCACTAATGTGTTAAGTATCATGCCCAGGAAGTACATTTGCAAGAATGAAACTCAAAGGAAATTATGGGGGCCCATAGAAGTTGTGGAGCATATATTTTAATTCGATGCAAAGTGAAGAACCTTACCATGGATTGACATGTCGTGAATACTTTTCCTATCTCCCAGCCAGATCCTAATCCCTAATAAGATGAGTAGATGGAGCTCCTCAATCTCCTAAACTATAGTTCCAACCTACTAATTTAGGAATCATAAGGTTCCGAGGATGATCTATATCAAAATATCTAGGATCTTGACTATAGAACCAACAAAAATCTACACAAAATGAAAGAACATAAAGTGTTCCCAACCTCCATCCACAATAATAAACCTTTACTTTGAAAGTCCACATCTCTTCTAAGTGTTCCCAATGCCTTCTCTAGTACACATGACTTTAGAAACTTTGTATATAAGTAAAGATTTATTGTACCCAAATAAATTTTCTTACAAAATTTTCCCTTCAATTCTACCTACATCTATTCCAAAACATTAGTTAATATCCTTTTCTTGGTGGTGCATTCAGAGCTCAATCTACATTAAAAAATTTCAATGCTATGCATTCCCTTATTCTTTATAGGAAAATCTCCATTTTCCCTTAAAACTATTGCAGCTATATGATAAATTACAATCTATTGGTTGTAGAAGTGCCTACACAAGGGCCAAATGCAAGAGCAATCAAATCTACAAAGGGGGGCAAGTCCAATGATCACATGTGGCTTGAAGAAATTAAAGATGGCCATAAGAAATGCCTAGAATATATTGGCTAGGTCATAAGAACAATTTTTTTTATGATTGTGGCTTTGTAAGATAAAAGGTATAGGCATCCAAGCAAGGGAAAAATCAAACACTATACTACTCTAGGCATGCAAGTGAGGGAAAAATCAAACTATATATTAATCTAAGCCTGTAGCACCAACAATCATATTCTATATTTCACATTGAATTCCTACTATGATACTGTGTCAAAATGGTTAGCATGTTGCATTTAAAGATCAAACCATTACACAAAAAAATGACAAACTATAATTGATATTCAATAGATTCAAATTGATGATTTTTGCATTACAATTGAATGTCTTATAAAGCCTTATTTCTCCATATGAAAACTACCTATGGTAACAACTTGCCAAACTAACCTACCTAATTAATTTATTTAATAATCTAGCTATATTAAAAAATTAACTACAATGTAATATTCTCCAAAACAAATTACTATGTCTAACACCATAAGAAATCTACTTTCAGTCACATGTCTTCACAAACTTTAGAAGATGTGATTCCAATGATCTTAGGTGAAGAAAAGACAGCAATTATAGGAGATTCAAGAGAAGATACTCAAATTGAGCTTTCATTATACTCAAATAAAATGATGGGAAAGAGAATGTCAACTAAGAATGACATTGAATGTTACCATTTCAGGAAATTAGGTCATACTTCAATTAACTATAAAATTCATACAAATAAACTTTTCAAAAGGTAATGTTAAAGAATTGATATATAGCCATTTTTTAGGAACCACCAAATTTAGTTAGTGATGGTGATACCATTGAAGATGAAGAACTTGTTCTATTTTCAGGACATCAACACTTTGAAGATAGAGAAGCATGTAGTAGAGGATAGATAGATGCTCAATACTTCAAGGTTCTTATGGATTGTTGAAATTATACCTCATTGGGGTTATAAGACATAAATGTGAGGATTGGTGTCCAATAGTTTAGGAAAGATCCAAAATTTGGAAGTTCAACATTATACCTCTACAAGGGTGATGAGACATTTTATGCGGATATGGTTTTCAATGTTATTGGGAACTTATATGATAGGTGCACAAGTACACCTACTATTGAGGAGCATCTTAAAGAACTCTAATTTGGGAAACCATATTCATAATGATTATAATTTTGAAGTGGGAGAAATGAGGGCCATTGTCTCTCAAGAGGGGAGGAACACTCAGAAAAAAGTTAGGATATCCAACTAAATGAATTGTTTCAATCTAATAGTCAAATTTTATACTCATTCAAATGTAATAATGTTTCAAGTTAGGTTGTCCTTTTGAGTTATAAAGAGCATATGAACATAGTGACTTTTTGGCTTCTTTAGAAAATTTATGAATAAACTCAATTCAAATCCATTAGATAAAGTGATAGGTATACATTTCTTAGGATGAGTTTGTCATGTTGTGACATACAACTTGTCTATCAAGTTTGGCAATTTGTATCATCTCTCATACACGAAGTCCAGGGGCATACATCTCTTGCACAAGTTTTTCAAAATTGGATGGATTTAGGGGTATGCATTTCTCTTACAGGTTTTCCCACATTTAATGAATTTTTTATATGTTGAACAAAATGAAGCTTTCACATGGTTTATTATGTGTTTACAATACTGTTAATTCTTCTTTCAATATTGTCCCCCAAGTTGACAAAATATTTCAAATCAAAATAAGATCTTAGTTGACATTCCTAAACTAAGGTTCCTATTTCCAACATTACAATGATAAACTCTGTTTTATATATGAATGTTTATTCAATGGTTTATGGATGAATTAATGTTCAAATGAATGTATTTAAATATGAGTATAACAATAATCATGCATAACAATTGTCAAGCCATCTTAGGGTAAGAATAAAATAGGTGCAAATCAAACAAATTTGAAATTAGATTTTTTAATTGCAGGGGATAACCATCTAGTTACAAGATCAAATTCATTCTCTTGCAATTGACCCAAGATAAGGCAACAATAATGTATGTGTTGGTAATGAATGTCTAAACATAGAGGTGTCATAAATGTAAAGTGTAGGAGAACATGTACAAAAATTTATAAGGCACACTTAGATGTGTGGGATTGTGTGTAAATGGATGTAGATAAAAGCTCATAGAATGAGTCCACTTTATATGAAATTGCGCCATTTGCTGACATATAATTATATTAAGATGCTCTCATAATGAATGTAAAACTAATCTAGAAACTTCTATAAATATGTAAATTTTAACATTATAATAGTCTAAAAGAAAATAATAATAAATATAAAACCTTGATGTTGCTTTTTGTCTTAGCCATCAACTTTATTAGAAATAATTTTTTTAAGAAGATCAATTATATTTAAAATGATAAATTTATAATTTTATGATAATAATTAATAAATAATAAATTAAATGAAATTATATAATGTTAAGATATATGAAATTTTAGAATGACCCTTCCCCATGATTAACTTCAATAAAGTCTGCTAAAAAATTTATAAAGAAATAAAAAATAATGAAAAATAGTCACTAAATTCATGATTAAATATTAAATATAAACAAATCCAATAAAAAATATCTAAAGAAGAGAAATATTATAAGGACTAGGTTTGACAAGAGACAATGTCCACATAGAGTATCCGATTATCAGGCAGGAATTATTGTCTATAGTTTATTATTATTCTTCAATCACTCAGGCATTCTCAGAAGTTTTCAATTCAGAAATTATTGTCTATTGTTTATAATTATTCTTATGTTGCACTTCATAATACGTGGCAAATACATTCTATCAGAAATGATTTACAGTAAACCCAAATCTTGTCAACGGTCACAGTTAACAGAAATGATTTACAGTAAGATGTGTGTGCCACCTTAATAGAATCTGAAAGTTCTGGTTTTAAATAAACTTTAGTCTTCCACGGGCATTAATGAGCCATCTCAGAATCTAACACTAAAAATTCTTTTAAGATTGACTTTTCTGCCTCGTATATAATCTTAATATGGCATTCATGGCTAGCACGCATAACAAAGTTGATGGTAGTATGAAGGTTGTGATTCCCATTTCAGCAGTATGATGTGAATGGAAACACGAAGATTTATTACATTTTGTAATATCCTTGGTTTATAGAAGATCTCATCATCTTCTTGGTTTATAAATGCCTCTCCAATCATCGAAAGGGAGGGTTTCCACCACATTAATCACTCCCCTGCAAAGCTGGGTCTTGAACTTACCATCAATGTTAATGTTGGGTTTACCACAGTGAATAATGTCAGCCATTACTGGTAACCATGTTGTAACAAAACCAACACGAAGATTTCTGTCAACAATTATCTTCCTGTAACATATAGATAATAAAATCTTAAATTGTTACATGATTTTCTTTAATAGATGGTTAGATAGATTGGGAGGTTATAAATGAGATGATTTTATGGCAATATGTTTGGTATTGACTAGTAAAATTGATGAAAAATGATAGAAAATAATATGACTTATTATTGTGGTCTAACTATGCTCATGAATATGTTGGTTATGTGCAGGAAGGCAATAAGGACTATGGGAGAAGCCAGAAAAACTTATTGCAAATATATTTCCTTTATGAGAAGTCAAATTTTAGCCATCTAAACTTATAAGAAGAAGATATTTTATTTTGTATATGGATGTGTTTGTGAGGTTTGTCATTGTGGGTCATTTATGTGAGTTTTTGAGTCAATTTCCATGTAAACAAATTATAAAAATAGACCCCTAGGGTCTATACCCTTAAGGTGGGGGCCTATTACTCATGCAATAAAGACCCTATGACTTTAATTTACTCCCCAAAAGTCCTCATTAAGGTGAGTGACGAATTTGAAAGATAGATGAGTTGAGGGTACCAATCCTGCCCCCATACCTCATTTATGAAGGAAGACTTGGGGAAATTGGGTGTCCTAATGTTTGTCCCCTCTTAAATGAAGAAAAGACCTCATGGAGGAGAGGATGGGAATGTGACACCTTCCCATTCAATTCTTCCAAGTTAATCTCTCTTATATTGAGTTTGTGAAGGGATAATGGGTTGTTACCCACTTCTCCATTTTGGAGAACTCTTGTAGGATTTTGAGAAAGAATATATATCTGAGGGAAGAAAGGAGTCCATCCTAGGAGAGATGGAGGATAAAATGTATAGGTTTATAGAGATGAGTCATCCACTTCCTCTAATCCATTTTATTATTGTTACAAGTTTGAGATGTAGTTGCAATGTCTAGTATGTAGTGTTTATGTGAAGAAAATTATTAATTCATTAAAGCAGCATTCTTATGTGAAGAGCTAAGATTAAGAGGTTTTGTTTAAAACCAATGGATGAGATGAAAAGCTAGTTTAGCTTTTGTGAAGTGTCTAGATTAATTAAGCATGTGAAAGGAACACTTGTCACTTGATAGAAATTTAATACTACAATCCATGTAAGCAACTTAAAGGTGGGATTGAATGGACAATAATAAAGAAATAAAATTAAATCATAAAATAAATTAAATAAAAGAATAAATATTTATTTAACTAGTGAGATCAAGCAAAAGATAAAATTATTAAATAAATTATATATATATACATATATATATATATATATACATATATATATATATATATATATACATATATATACATATATATATATATATATATACATATATATATATATATATATATATATATCTATATGTATATATATATATATGTATATACATATATATATATATACATATATATATATATATACATATATATATATATATATGTATATGTATATGTATATGTATATGTATATGTATATGTATATGTATATGTATATGTATATGTATATATATGTATATATATATATATATATATATATATATAGTTAAAGGTTATGATAGAATGGGATATATGGTGAAAATATTTAAATATATAATATGTATTTAATTAAGTAAAATTAAATGTAATTAGGTATGCACAAAAAAGGTGTCTACATTTTTCCCTTCTTGAGATGATGTTTTTCATAATAAAAGCAGCCAAAAATGAGGGGGCTAACCCATAGGTACAATTAAGAGAACAGTGGCAGGGCCATTGTTTGCACATTAACAACAACTATTTTGAAAGTGAATAATACTTATACACTTTGGGCTTAAATTAACCCTAATCAATTATATTCCTAGAGGTGTCGTGAACAAGATTTTACATCTCTTAAGATATAGTGTCACAACAACAATTAGTAGCTATACCCAAATGAATACTTGACCCTAAGCATTTGTGACTAGGTCAAGGTCATTGTAGATGCATTTATAGATTCAAGAAATCTTACAACTTATTACAATAATCAATTAATTTTCATAGATTATGGCAAGAGGTAGATATACTAAACATTTTTTTTTGAGTATTTAACATTTAAGCTAGCTTATAATAATTTATTGGTTAACAATGCTAAATAATGAAGAACATGCATAACCTAAAGTAGCACTAATCTACTCTTACAACTAGCTATAAAAAGGATACCATTTAAATAATAGTATCCATTAAGTAATGATGTTATGCATACCAAACTAAAATGAAATATATTCAATACAACATCAATAGAACAGTATTTTTATTTTGAGAAAATCAAATATTATCTAAAATAAAATGTACATATTTAATAATCTATCTTAGAACTAAAATGACCCTTTGCGAAATAAAATATGAGCACTACAAATTATTTCTAATGTTTAAGATGCTTTCATACATACATCAAACTTCTATTATATTTTCACAAATAAATGTGGTGAGAAGAAATATATAATTGTGACTTTACATTCCCTATAATCTTTACAAAGTTTATAGAAGATCTCATTATCTTCTTGGTTTATAAATGCCTCTCCAATCATCCACCACATTAATCACTCCCCTGCAAAGCTGGGTCTTGAACTTACCATCATCGTTAATGTTGGGTTTACCACAGTGAATAATGTTCGCCATTACTAGTAACCATGTTGTAACAAAACCAACAAGAAGATTTCTGTCAACAATTATCTTCCTGTAACACCCCACCTCACACATAGATAATAAAATCTTAAATTGTTACATGATTTTCTTTAATAGATGGTTAGATAGATTGAAAGGTTGTAAATGAGATGATTTAATGGGAATATGTTTGGTATTGACTAGTAAAATTGATGAAAAATGATAGAAAATATTATGACTTATTCTTGTGGTCTAATTATGCTCATGAATATGTTGGTTATGTGCAGAAAGGCAATAAGGACTATAGGAGAAGCCAGAAAAACTTATTGCAAATATATTTCTTTTATGAGAAGTCAAAATGTGAGCTTTTTAATCAATTTCCATGTTTAAATTACAAAAATAGACCCCTAGGGTCTATACCCTTAAGGTGGGGGCCTATTACTCCTGCAATAAAGACCCTATGACTTTAATTTACTCCCCAAAATTCCTCATTGAGGTGAGTGACGAATTTGAAAGATAGATGAGTTGAGGGTACCAATCCCACCCCCATACCTCATTTATGAGGGAAGACTTGGGGGAATTCGGTGTCCTAATGTTTGTCCCCTCTTAAATAAAGAAAGACCTCATGGAGGAGAGGATGGGAATGTGACACATGTCACCTTCCCATCCAATTCTTCCAAGTTAATCTCTCTCATATTGAGTTTGTGAAGGGATAATGGGTTGTTACCCACTTCTCCATTTCGGAGAACTCTTGTAGGATTTTGAGAAAGAGTATATATTGGAGGGAAGGAAGGAGTCTGTCCTAGTAGAGGTGGAGGATAAAATGCATAGGTTTATAGAGATAAGTTCTCCACTTCCTCTAATCCATTTTATTATTGTTACAAGTGTGAGATGTAGTTGCAATGTCTAGTATGTAGTGTTTATGTGAAGAAAATTATTAGTGCATTAAAGCAACATTCTTATGTGAAGAGCTAAGATTAAGAGGTTTTGTTTAAAACCAATGGAAGAGATGAAAAGATAGAAATTTTTTGTGAAGTGTCTAGATTAATTAAACATGCAAAAGAAACACTTGTCATGTGATATAAATTTAATACTACAAGCCACGTAAGCAACTTAAAGGTGGGATTGAATGGACAATAATAAAGAAATAAAATTAAATTGTAAAATTAATTAAATAAAAGAATAAATATTTATTTAAATAGTGAGATGAAGCAAAAGGTAAAATAATTAAATAAATTATATATATATAGTTAAAAGTTATGATAGAATGGGATATATGGTGAAATTATTTAAATATATAATATGTATTTAATTAAGTAAAATTAAATGTAATTAGGTATGCACAAAAAAGGTGTCTACATTTTTCCCTTCTTGAGATGATGTTGCGACTATTTTGAAAGTGAATAATACTTATACACATTGGGCTTAAATTATCCCTAATCAATTATATTCCTAGAGGTGTCGTGAACAAGAATTTAAATCTCTGAAAATATAGTGTCACAACAACAATTAGTAGCTATACCCAAATGAATACTTGACCCTAAGCATTTGTGACTAGGTCAAGGTAATTGTAGATGCATTTATAGATTCAAGAAATCTTACAACTTATTACAATAATCAAATAATTTTCGTAGATTATTGCAAGAGGTAGATATACTAAACATTATTTTTTGAGTATTTAACAATTAGGGTAGCTTATAATAATTTATTTGTTAACAATGCTAAATAATTGAGAACATGCATAACCTAAAGTAGCACTAATCTACTCCTACAACTAACTATAAAAAGGATACCATTTAAATAATAGTATCCATTAAGTAATGATGTTATGCATACCAAACTAAAATGGAATATATTCAATACAACATCAATAGAACCGTATTTTGTAATGTTTAAGATGTTTTTATACATACATCAAACTTCTATTATAGTTTCAAAAATAAATGTGGTGAGAAGAAATATATAATTGTGACTTTACATTCCTTATATCTTTACAGAGTGTCATTGAGAGATTCATTATAATATATATAATAAAAAGTCTTTTTACACTACATTAAATAATAAATTCAATTCATTTGTAGCTCAAATGTGCATCTACTAATCCCCTATAAGATAGTTATAGATTAGTAAACCCGTGAATTGGCTTGATGACTAAAAATTTACATGAAAAAACAAATTGGTGTATACAAATCTATCATTTTGGTATGCAACTTGTAGATGACAGTATAAGGATGATATTAGAAAACCCATCATCCCATTCTCATAATTATTGATGTATTATAATTAATATTGAAAACACATGATAACCACAAGGAAATGAGTTCACATGTCATGAGAAGCCAGGAGAAACCTCATTCAAGCCTACAAATCACTTAATACATTCATGATGCATCTAAATTTGGAGTGATATGTTATGGTTGAGCCATAAAATTTGTTGAAAATATTATAGTGAGAGATATGTTAAACACCATCAAGATTAAAAATCTTAACTCTCATATTAAATACAATATGTGCTACTTATATCTTTTGTTCTCATCAAATTTATACTATTTTGATAAAATAATGATTCTTAAATAAATGTAATATTATTGAGCTACTTTAGAGATTCAACAAATCATTTACAGAATTTTGGGTTAATTGTATCTTTATTGTTGTAACCTACATGAAAATCCAAACCATTTTAAAGAATAATTGTTTCTAGGTTGAGAAACTATTTTCTAGTGGTCAATATAAAAACTTTAGTCATAATTTTGACTTTGGTATTTACTATGGGTAATCAAGTTTGGATGGTAAAAATTGTGATATTTTCAAACGTCAAGGGTCAAAGATAACTTGTACCATTAAGGTATGTGGAATGGTGCAAGTGTAAATAAAAAATTTACCAAAAAAGGTGACAGAATGTTTGAATGTCAAAGGTTGGGGGTCACACATACATTATGAAAAGTGCTTGGGGAGAGGGAAATTCAAAACACCAACACTAAAATAGTACTCAATATAAATGTCTCTAAGTTAGGAGGTTGGAGTTGTTGAAGAAGGAATGGTTTGAAGAGATTGTTTAAATTTGGACAAAAAATATTTGAAATTTTAAAACATGGGGGATTGAGATGAGAGGATACAAGAACTAAATTAGATTAAATCCTACAACTACAACTTTGATAAAAAAATTAAGGAAAAATTGACTCAAGTTAAAAAATAGAGGAGGTCCACAGGATTCAAAAAGATAGAAAAATGCTTAACACCAAATAAATTTGAGGCTAGGTATGAGAGATAAGGCATGCCAACAAGGGGAAGTCCAATGAGTTGATAAGGACGAAGGGAAAAGGTGAGGATAGATGAATGGTTTATTGGGATGGATAAACCCACAACTATAAAAATATAACAACTAGTATAGATTTAGGATTTTATTAGAAAATATATCAAACATAGAATCTTTTGGATTTCTTGCAACTATTACAACATTCGTAATGGCACAAGGAAATACTTAGAAGAAATTTTACTCATGGGAAACTTACTTAGACTATCTCATATTGGTTATAAGTGACGATTTTAAAAGAGTTAGCATACACAAAAGGCAAGGAAATTAAAAAAAAATGGCATTCACCCTTTGATTCCCAAAAAGGGTAGTAAAAACACCATTCTATAGCACATAACCCTTAAAATTTCATAGAAATAATTAACAGAGATTTTTTCTCATATAAAAATTATACTCATGTGATAATAAATGCTCTTAAATATGAATTGATATCACTCTTGGAATTATATATTAAGAAAAAAGGTTTCATCATTGAATTCTTCATTACCTTTCCTATTGTTTCTTATTTCCACTATTTTCATTATGAATTGGCACATCTAGGTTGAAGGGTGGATGGTTGATAAGAGAAGGCTTAAATCCATTATTGTGTGTATATGAATAGGGTGATAAGTATGAGGGGTGAAAGGGGTAATAGGTTAGGAAAGCGAAATAGAAGAGTAAGAATAATAAAGCATTTGCAGGGGAATAATGAAATGTATCCATGAGATTTGATATAGGCATAATAAGGATTAGACATTGTATGAGAAAGGATGGTAGATGTAGGAATACAATCACCAAGAGTAGTTGTGATTAGTCAAATAGTGGTGTATACGATAGGTATGAAGGTAATTTAGAAGGTGGTAAGTTGAAAAAAGGATAAACAATGTATGGTGTATACTAATTTAGGTGGGAGAACTACTATGGGGTTAGAAAATTTTAGTATGAGTAATGTAGAATATGGGCTAATGGTAGTGTTGGCTAGATATATAAGGTTTTCAAGTACCACAAATATAATTTACAACATTTATAGAATCATATATACAAGTTATATAGCCCTAAATCACATGTCTAGTATACTTAAATAAGGTATAGAAATATAAAAGATAATTAAATAAAAAGTTGAATTCTGGAGAATAAGATAATTAAGTATTATTATAAAAATATACGATGGAACCTGGAATTGTGAAAAGGTATTAATGGGCTATATAGATAAGTGAAACCTGGGAGATAAGAGTATGAAATATATGAATTAAATGTATATTAAATAAATAAGATGATAAGTGAGAGTAAAACATGGCAAATATAATATGAGATATGTATAAGCCATTGAAGAATTTTAATATATAATGGGTTTATATAATTGAATGGAGAGTTTATCATGATATAATTTGTTTTATACTTATCAAATATCTCATTTCTCTCTCTTTATTGCATCACATTGAGTTTTACTACATATTTGACCTAATACTAAACATTTGACTTGAATCAATATTTTTACATAATCAAGTAGAAAACGAAGAGGAGATATCTTATTGACAAAGTAGATGAAGCAATTTTAATGCTAATATCTTATAAAAATTGATATCATTATGTATAATCGGTGAAGACATTTTAAATCATATTAGATAACTTTGTGTAGGATTTTTAGTGTTGGCCAAACTGACATGCTAATTTATAAAAATGCTTTGTCATGAGTGTAATTTTAGTTATATAATTACAAATTTACTATAATGAGAATTATCCATATATTATTTTCAATAGAAGCATAAATATAGATTTTATTCTGATTAGATTAGGTTCCCATCTTAAGATTTATATGAGCACTCTTTAATTGAAGATAAGGATCATAAGTAGCCCATGCCATCAATAAAATATAGGATTATAAATCTAACTAATTCACTTTCAAATTATAAAAATTAGAAATATCAATTTAGCATAGGGCATTTAAGGTGGTCCAAACAAGGTGTTTGTGTACCTATATATCCCTATAGATAATAATCCATGCATATAAGCAGAGTAGGAAAGCTTAGAGCTCATTTCTAAAAGTCCTAAAAAAAAATTGAGATAAATTGGTCAACTAGCATAGAATTGGGAAATACTTAAGAAAAGTAAAGTTCACAATGTCTTCAATGTTTGGTGTATCACTCCATTGGATGAAGGAGGAAAACTAACCTTTATTTTGGACTTAATTATGGATGTGGAAAAAAGGAAGATTTGTCTTCAATGTTTGGTGTATCACTCCATTGAATGAAAAACGAAAACTAACCTTTATTTTGGACTTAATTATGAATGTGGAAAAAAAGGAAGATGAGGAGCTAAGAGATTACCGAGTGTCTATTCTAATGGGAAGACCTTATGAAGGACCTTGATGAAGATGCCATGTGAGGAGCATCATGAATTTTGGAGCATCTTGAATTGAACTTGTTTGAGGGCAAGTAATTTTGAGTGGGGAAGACTTCTCTTTCCTCCTTTTATGTAATAATATTGTTATATGTCAAAGATCCTTGATCCAAAGATCTTTTATCCACTCTCAAACACAAATTATATTCATACAAGTCTCCTCTTCCTCTTTTGGTCTCATTCTAGGTTGCATGCGATGAAACCATAGCCCCACACCACTGTATTACGTTTCAAAACAAATGTGATGGCTAATTTTAGTAGATTAGAGAGAGCAGAGTTAAAATAAAGACAAATAAAAATATCAAATTTGGTCATATTTTTGCACGTAATCTACTTCCATCAATTTTTCTGCAGGCAATCTGATAATTCCTATATCATTTATCCATCTTTTCAATTTTGAGGATTTTGAGAGTGATTTGCATGCCAAAGAAGTGAACGCCAATGATATGCCCCCCAGCTTCTTATCCATTTCCTGGAAAGGGGATGTCGACTCTATAAAGGGAAAGTCCCTAGGGTGCTTACCCGTTTGAGAACACCAAGGGAAAATCAAGTCAAACCTATGGTGTCACAGAAATGTCTCAACATCCCCTGTGCATAGTCACAATTTTAAACTCCTAAAAAATGCAAACCATTCACTTTCTTAGATTTCTGAAAAACCCTAACATGTAATGTGGTCCCTACTTTATCATAGTATTTTGCCATTTTTGTTTCTGTTTCAGTCATACACAGTAGGGTCATCCGGTGTTTTTAGCAGTTTATCAACAGACTGCGAAATTTGTTGTTTTCAAGCATCATCTAGAGTAGTGTTAGAAGCAGATTTTTTTGTTGTTTGTCTCTATTTCTAGTAGTCATCAACATTTTTAGTCATCATGACAGTAGCATTTTCCCTTTTCTATTTGAGTCATACATGACAGGATCGTCAACTGTTAGGAGTATTTCACTCGTTGCAATTTAATTGACCAACATTTTAGTCTTTTGTTAGATTCTTATTTCAGTTTACTCTCTATGTACATAAAATTCAATGATCTATGAAGCTTTACCTCCCCTGTTAGTATCCTATGTGATTTCATCCATAAGGCATGCTTCTTTGTATCTGAATCGAGAGAAGCATTCTCAACTATTAAAGATTCTTTAATCGGACTCTAGTGAAATCTGTTACTTTCTATGGCAATCCAAAAAAATTGTTTTGAAATTAATGAAAAGCCTTCTTCTGAAGAAAGTCTTTTCCAGAATTGTCTGTTCTTTAGAGGTCAAAGAGGCTTTGCTTCAAGGCCAATAGGCATAATACTGAAGCTGACGATTTAATTTCTGAAGAAGGAATATATGAGAGAGCTAGACAAGGTATGCACTAGGTAAACTTCTGTTATGTTGATGCATGAAAATTCTGGCAACATCTTGAGCATTTGTTGGAGGTTTCAGTTTAGAAGGTTCTGTCAAAGTATGATCGAAATTTGTGTCACTACATTCTACACAGTAGGCCTACAGATAGTCACAATAACATGAGCTACAAAAGCTTACGATAGAACAGTAAGAAATTATATGGCATTCAACAGGGAAACCATCTGATCAATAATAATTTTCAATGCATAAAATAAGGTACGTATATCAAGAACAATGAGGGAAGATAGACTTAAAAATTTATATCTTGTTGTAGATGCCAATCTATAGAAAACCCTTTGAAGTAGAAAAGGACGGTTATGTGGAAAAGTAAGAGGAGTGGTGCTCATGATATTGATAGTTTAGAGTAAAGAAGACTCTAGAAGGGAAAGAGATACCAAAAACAACTCAGTCATGATGTGCCAAATACCAAAGCTTGTAACTGAGATTTTTGCCTAAGTGTTTTACCTCGCTGATGGAAGCCCATACCCTATTCCAAAGCTCTCATTATGGCATAGAAACGCGGGGCATTGGCAAAAGTTGCATTTTCTTGAAAAAAATTTCTTGTATTTGCCTTACTTGTCTGGTCATGATAACAGAAAGAAGATACAGAAATACTGTTTATCAGATTTGAAGAAAACCTTTTATGGTTAAGTAAATGCAATTGAATAGTTGAAAAGAACCTTTATATTTATAAAAATAACAATACGAATTATATTATTTGACAAGAGTATAGTAGATGAATTTAATGAGGTTTAAATGTCTTAACAATTGTCAGTTTTGTTCAAGGACTCAAACTCAAACTTTATACAAGAGTAAATGTAAAACAATTGTTTAAGATTACAATTTTTAATCACCAAGTTTTTTTTGCTTTTCATCAATGATAGCTAAAATTTTGGTAAAAAGTCTTTAATATTAAACTTAGGTAGAAATTTGCTTACATTGAGTATGATGAACTGTATTTGATTACAATGTACCGAAGCATCAAATTATAAGGCTATATTTTTAATATATAGGCTCAAATGTATGTGAATATTTATTTGCAACTGATAAGATACCCTGAACCTGTTAAAAGTGGTAGAATGTATATATTACAGTTTTTTAAAGTTTTTAGCTATGCATAAACTAGTAGCAAATGGTTGATTACTCTTCTCCATGTGGTGAGTAATGCGATCGATTTTTATATTTTGTTGTTAGTTTGGCTATGGTTTTTGATTGATCCAGGTGTGAAATATTTTGTCATCACCTTTATGCACTGGAACTGTATTTTTAATAACATAATGGGCTATTGATTTACTAGCAGTTGTTGTTTAGTTAATTATATAGGGATTGGAAAGACTGATGTGATGAGCTACCATTTAGAACCAAAATTTTGTTAGTGCCAATTTAGTTTTCGAATGTAAGTGCAATGAATGTAGTACATCTCATGATCCTTTGTTGAGTTCAAATCGATTCAAATATGAAAGGCTTACTAGTCTTAATTCTGTTATTTTTTCAGGTTTTCAAATGCAAAAGCTTGAAGCAAACAAGAGGACCACAGTTAAACTGATTCAGCAAAATGAAATTAACTGTATAGAAACTTAATGTGTACAAAAAAAATTTAAATGTAAATAAACTTTCAGAACCTTGTCTTACAATTTGGAAGCTATAGAACAACTAAGATATATGAATAATTGAATACAAGACATCAGATATTTTGCTATGCTTTATTTTACCCTATTTCTAATTGCTCATCTTCACTATCATAGTTTCATTCTAGTTCAATACAAAATGTTTCTATCTTTCATCATATTATTTGCTTTCTATCTTCCATCATCTTATTTGCAGCAGGTTTTGTTTATTTCATCAAATCGAGGTTTTGTTTATTTCATCAACTGAAGTTATTGTCTGTAGAAAATTAATTTATGCTAGAATATAGAATATAGATTAGATCTAGTAGGTTTACTACAATTTAATGTTTGTTTTGTGGCTTTCTAATAGGTTTATTACAATTTAATGTCTATATGTGTTTCTTGTTTGAAAACATTTAGCATAAATCATTTCAAATTTTCTAACTATATGGCTAATGCAAAGCAAACATATTTACGATGTGTGTAAATCAATCAGCCCATAAATTTTCCTTTCTGATTATATACACTCAATTATCCCTATTATGCTATTTCAAAGTTCAATGTTGACTTTACAATGAATTATAATACCATGCATTCATATTGCCACTGTCCTCTATTAACAAAACTATAAAATTTTCCTTTCTGATTATATGCACTCAATTTTCCCTATTATGTTATACCATTGACTTCTATTTCAAAGATCAATGTAGGCTTTACAATGAATTATAATACACATGCATTCATATCGACACTATCCTCTATTAATAGCACTATAATTTGGCTCTCCACCGTTCACAATGTATTAATGTTTATAATGATCTCTAGTGATTGTAGGTTTTGATGTTTTTGCACTTTGCACTCCTAACAACAACACCCGTCATTACCTACTGTAACCAACTGCATCTGCAACCCTAGGATTATTACAATTTTTTTTTTCAAATGGCAGGGACTTCAGCTGCGTAGCAGCTCTTGTTATATTTGGTAATATCTTGGTTTGTGGAAGATTTATTGTATTTGACTGTCGAATCTACCTGTTAACTCATGTATTATTTTTAAAATCATAGACAATTCAGAATAAATATTTCTTGGAAATTCATAAGATGTATACAAATAAGTATACATTAATTTAACTTCAATAAATAAATGTTAGGGGTTAATGTCTTTTGAATTTAGTGTTAAAACTATATAAATAAACAGGAAAACGAATGGATATATTTTGTAGTAAAGAATGAATGGATTTTGATGTTGATATTGAAATTTAGATGTGTTACAATCAAGAGGAGATCATGATAGTTTGCAATTCATCTTAGTGTTCGAAGTTGTCATATATATAGTGGAGTGTTAATATCCATCATAAAGTTTTCATTACATGACACATGGCACATGCCTATTAATAATCCAAATTTCTCTAAGTGGGATGCCTACATCCTCATGTGAGGACAAAAACTCTATGTCACCTTTCCAGTAGGATTTGCATGTGCAAATGAAATTGTCTAGTAGGCACATAAAATTAAATCAAATATTAAATAAATAAATCCAATTACCAATGTTAGGACTTGCAAAGGTTGAGGTACCTTAATCCAAACATTCTCCCACTTGTGAAATAACTTTCAAGAACACATTAATCAATGAAAGGGGTAGAGAGGCCCATGGAACTAGAAGACCATTTGAAATCCTCTATACGCACAAGTTTCACCAACGCATCTGCAACATTAATCAAACTATCATCTTTATCTAAATTTATCTTCCCATCCTCTACCATATCTCAAACAAAATGTAACTAAACATCTATGTTCTTTGCTCTAGCATGGAAAGTTGCATTTTTTTCTAAGAAAATGACACTCTGACTATCACAATAGATAGTAATTAAACATGCATCAAGCCCAATATCTTAACACAATAGTCCTAGCCAAATGGATTCCTTACAAGCATGAGTGGCTACCATATACTCTTATTCTATCATGGACAAAGTAACTACAAATTGTTACTTACTCATCCAACTAATAGCACCATTGAACATAGTAAAAAATATAAACACTAGTGGATCTTATGTTGTCAATGCCACTTGCCCAATCTAAATCCATATATCCATAGATACTCACAAAATTCCAAGGTCCAATAGGATGACCGCAAAAACACAAGGAATACTCAAAAGAACCCCTCCAATATTTGAACACTCTTAATTGCATCACATAGTAGTCATCTAGGATTAGACATAGATTGACTCAAGACTACCACTATTTAGGCAATTTTAGTCTAATACAAACCATAGCATACAAGAGACTATAATAACTCTCACATATGATGAATTGTCCATGTCCTCCACATCAATAGGAGATTTTGGAAAATCCTCCGCTAATAACTTCATTCAAAGTTTAATAGCAACTATCATGGATCTATAAGATATCATGTTGAATTTCTCCAACACCAAATTCACACACTTACTTTGGCTTAACCAAACCTTTCTATTAGTTTTGTCTGTTTTTATATCCATTCCTAAAATGTATCTAGCTGCATTCAAATCTTTCATTTTGAATTATGCTAACAACTAAGAAGTTTCAAGTAAAAAAAAAAATATCTATTACAAAATAGTAATATATCATCTACATATAATGCAATAATGAGAATGCAACCATTATCAATTTTGAGTTTAACACAGTGATCAAATTTAGACTGTTTCAAACCATACAAATAATTTTTCAACATGCAAACTAGATTATTTTTTATCTTTATTCATGAAATTTTCTCACTATGACATATATATCGGCTCCTCCAAATCACCATGAAGGAATGATGTCTTTACATCCATTTTCTTGATTTCTCAATCATGGGTTGTAGTAAGTGATAATAAGAATTGAATGGATGTCAACTTTGTAAAGGGATACAAAATATCACCATAATCTATTCCCTCAACCTAGGAATACCCCTTTGTGATCAATTGTGATTTATGTTTCTCAACACTACCATCAAGACCACACATTTTCTTGAACACACATTTCCATCCCATAGGCTTCCATCCTTCAGACAAGAAGAGAAAATCATATGTAATATTCTTCTTCAAAGATGCCATCTCTTTGTCCATGGATTTCATCCATGAGTTTGTATCACTCATACCTATAGCCTCTCTCACAATCCTAGACTCGTCATTGTTAGAAATACAAGAAAACTAATACTCGAATCAAAAATTGAATGACAAAACCTATTTGGTTGTCACCTAATTCTCATAGACCTCCTCCAAGATTGAGGTTCTTCATATTATTTTGAACATTTAAAGCTACAAGAGCTCTCTTCATCATCAAATCCATTAGGAGATCATAGTTCTTCTTTATTAGGGGTTGAAGGAACCTAGACTTCCTCCTTGTTTTACTTAAGTTGTTCTTTAGCTATAGGTCAATAGCAGAAGGTTTCATCTCTCTAAAAATAACACCTCTACTATTGATAACTTGAATTCTCACTAGATCCCAAAGCTTGTGTCTGTTTACACCAACACCATAACTAATAAAGATGCACTTCACTACCTTGTTCTCTAACTTACACCTCTTTTCACTCAGAACATGAGAATAAGATTCACAACCAAATACTATTAAATATTTCATTGAAGGCTTTTTTCCTGACCACATCTCCATAGATGTTTTATCAACAAGTGTTGATGTAGGAGACCTATTTACTAAATAATAGAAAATGGATATAGCTTTCACTCAAAAAAATTTGAGGCCAACACCACTAAGCATACTCCTAACCCTCTCTGTCAATGTCCTATTCATCATCTATATAAATTGATTTTGTTGATGGGTGTATGGAGTTTTCTTATGCCTCTTAGTCCCATGGTCCTTACAAAACTTGTCAAAATATATAAATAACACTCACCACCATTGTCAATTCTCAAAGACTTAATCTTTCTATAACTCCGATTCTCGACAAGAGCCATAAACTCCATTAATCAACTAAATACTTCCTATTTTCTTTTGAGACAATAAATAAATGTCATTCTACTATATTTATCAATGAATGATACAACTACAAAGTATTAGAAATTGAAGGAACATTAACATGACCACAAAAATCAAAATGCATGAATCCAAAAATGTAGAAAATTTGTGAGAATTAAAGTAAAACTAAACATGATTTTTCTTTCCATAAATGCAATGTTTGCAAAAATCAAACTTAAGATTACAACAATCAAGCCCCTTTATGAGGCATTTATTTTTTAGGTTTTTTAGACCCTTCTCACAAATTTGACCAATTTTTAGGTGCCATAACAATGTCTTCTCCACCAGAAGTCTCATGTCAAAAGCATTGGCACCCTTAGGTACCTATAAATTATGACTATTAGATCTAGAAGTAAGATGTCTCTTCACATCTCAATTGATAGTGTCCATATGAAGAATCTATAGTCCTCTACTTTGACTCCTTAGAAGTACTAGCACATTGTACATTCATGTATCCAACTTATACAAGATGCCAATTCAAACACCCTTAGCAAGAACTATAGCCCCTGTATTCATCTTACATCCACTTGTGAGAAAATAACCTCCACACCCACATCACTAAATTTAGTTATAGAAAGTAGGTTCCATGACAAACCCAAGATATGCAAGACACCATCAATCCCATTCACTCTACCATCAAGTAATATAATATTTACACTTCCACAACCAATAATATTTAGATGATAATTTAATCACTGAGGTACACCTTCCCAACATCATATTCTTCATAATTCGTGAACCAACCCCAATATGATTTCATGTGGAATTATTTACCTAATTCTATCAAACACATCTTATAATGTATGTGTGTCCAAGGTTGCGACAAAGGTTTCACCATCATCCTAAGACAATTTGTTAGAATCAAAATCGAAGGGTTTCTTTTTCTTCTTCTTTTTCTCCTCCTTGCATTCTTTAGATAAGTGATCTATTTGTAGAAATATCAAAACCTTTCCTTGGACTTTATAGGAAACTTACATCTCTCACGAGATTTGGATCTACCTCTTTCATCTTTCTTGTCCTTTATCTTTCCTTTATCTTTCAACCTTCACATCTCAATTGATAGTGTGGATGAAGAATCTATAGTCCTCTACTTTGACTCCTTATAAGTACTAGCACATTGTACATTCATGTATCCAACTTATACAAGATGCCAATTCAAAGACCCTTAGCAAGAACCATAGCCTCTCTATTCATCTTACATCTACTTGTGAGAAAATAACCTGCACACCCACATCACTAAACTTAGTTATATAAAGTAGGTTCCATGACAAACCCAAGATATGCAAGACATAATCAATCCCATTCACTCTACCATCAAGGAATATAATATTTACAACCAATAATGTTTAGATGATAATAATCACTAAGGTACACCTTCCCAACATCATATTCTCCATAATTCGTGAACCAACCTGAATATAATTTCATGTCAAATGATGCACCTAAATCTATCAACCACACATCTTCTAATACATATGTTTCCAAGGTTGCGACAAAGGCTTCACTAGCATCCTAAGACGATTTGATAGAATAAAAATTGAAGGGGTTTATTTTCTTCTTTTTTTTCTCCTCCTTGCATTCTTTAGATAAGTGATTTGTAGAAATATCAAAGCTTTTCCTTGGACTTTAAAGGAGACTTACATCTCTCACGAGATTTGGATCTACCTCTTTAATATTTCTTGTCCTTTTTCTTTCCTTTATCTTTCAATCTTCCATCAATTATAAGAGCATCCTTAGCTGACTAAGAAGTTTCCTCTACATGTCTTTATATAGTAATTATTCTACCACCTCATCCATCTTTACATTGTTGTTGTATTATCAATATCTATAAAAAGTTGGTCACACGAATCTGGAAAACAACACAAGAGAAAAATGCAATGATCTACCTCATCAATCTTGATATTAGCAAGTCTCATCTAAGAAACTATCATTTTGAATGTGCTAAGATGATTGGTAATTGATCCTCCATATTTCATCTTCGAAGAATGCATTTTCTTTTTCAAGAATAACTTTCTTACCGAGGATTTCATTTGATAAACATCTCCAAGCTTCTTCCAAATATATTTTACACCTTTTTCTTCATGGACATTTAATAGAACAAATTCTGCTAAATAAAGCATTATGAGGCCCTAATCTTTTTGATCAGTTACATAAAAAATGTATTGGTCCATAGTAACTAGTTTTTTTTTTTGGAAACTACAACTCATAGATCTGAATCTATTATCATATCCTCAATTTTTAACTTCCATAGTTCAAATTTAGTTTCGTTAGAGTTCTCCATCCTAATTTTTCTGAATTTTCTTGCCATCATTTCCTGCAACAATATTTTGAAAGTTCTCTACCAAATATCCAACTCAAACATAGATTAGTATTAAAAACCTACTACCCAATAGTGGGACCAAAATTGTCTAGGCTCTAATGCCATCTAAAAGGAAGCAAATATATAGGAAATTCTTCCTAACACTAATCTAGTGGGAGAGATTATGCAAATTTTCTATTAAAAAAATTAACTATTACAAAAAGAGAAACATATTCCAATAGAGATAATTAGCTTGCAAATAGTATATGCCACAATGAACACACAATATAAATGGAGAAAAATGTCTCAGGAAAAAAAATATACACTCCAAAAGAATAGTACTTTGTATTTTCAAAACACTTGGTAGTTACAATACAATATCAACACTAGGCATCTTCAACAAAAGTATTAAATCATCAACCCATAATCTAGATTTTTTTCTAGTAGCATAACACTTCACCTACAAATCATAACATACATAATTCTATAGAAGACAACCTTATATACCATAGAGGTATCTTCTAGTTGAAGATAGAAGATGGGGTCATCCAAATATACTTGATACATTTTCCAACCACATGTAAACATACAAATGACACATGTACATAATCTTTTGACTCCTCATTCAAATATCCAAAATTGGGTGCCTCAAACTTTCTATATTGAGCTATGAAAAATTATCTTATACATCTTACAATTGTCATAAAAATTATCATAACTAATAGCACTTACGTCTATAAGAGAATATGTCATAACTAATTATTAATATATGATTCTCTTATAGCTTGTCATTATCCAACTTGGGTTTCAACCTTCTCAAAATAAGGGTGTACACTGACACTTGTTCATTTTATTATAGAATCTATCATATGTTTTCATAATTTGTCATGGGTATTTGTGTCATAAAATTTTTCATAGATTATATCGTAAGATTGTCTTTACATGACACATGGTACTTACCTATCAATAATCCAAGATCATCTAAGTGTGGTCCACCTACTTCCTCATGTATAGACAAAAATTCCATGTCACCTTCCCAATAATATGACAAGTCAAAAAGCCAACCCCTACAAGATGATGAAATACCATATACAAATGAAGTGTTCTAGTAGGCTCATAAAATTAAATCAAATATTAAATAAATAAATCCAATTACCAATGTTAGGACTTACAAAGGTTAAGAAAACTTAATCACAACAT
>NW_026729640.1:0-49245 GCF_030272615.1 Cryptomeria japonica | reverse complement strand
ACGTGTAACAGTGGCAATTATATGTTTAATGGTGTTATGTAGGAAAAGTGCAGAGGCCACGGACAAGATCCAGGTGAAGCTTCCTTCGAAAATCCCTAAAAAATTCAGTGCCATGACAATGCTGAAATTCAAAAACTAAAAATAAAATAACAATAATAATCTTTAGCTAGTTTGATTTATTTGTTTCCTTGCTGCTGTAGTGCTTGTTCCGCCAATAGGAACTACTATATGACGTGGTGTTTGTAGTGGTTTTGTATTTTCTCCAAATAAGGCAGGAAGCATGTTTTTGGTTTGTACAGTTGCAGGGGGATTGAACATGGAGACACCCCTGGCACCAACCTAGCAGTAAGCACACGTGATGATTTGATTTTGGTATTTTACAATACTTACTATTTTAAAATGTTTTCTTCTCAGCTCTCATCTTTTGAGCCCCAATTACTATTCAAGTTGAATTTCTATTCATTTGGGTAATTTTCGTGGTCCAAAACTTTGTGCCTCACAGGCATGAGAGAAACTAAAAGCCCATACCAATATCACTACAGAGTAGTAGTTATAACAAGAAAAAGGCCACAAGGTAAAACACAATTCCCATTTCTTATTTCATAGAGTAGAGTTGTTTATGATGTTTATATAACATAATTATGTTGTTATTACTGTTAAGTTTCAGGCAGGGAGTAGTGAATCGCCTCCTTTCGGTGCCCAGAAGCTTTCTGATGTCAACTCACTGTTGATGACCGTTATGGAGGCCTTCTAGACATCTGGCAGGTAATTTATTTTCATTCATATTAATGTTGCGGAAGTGTATTCAATCTGAATCACTATGAACTGCTTTTCTTGGTTCTTTTTTCAAAAAACGATTAGAGAAGACCAAGCCAAAAAGCTTGAAGAACATCCAGATTTTATGCCCGATGCTCTAGATCAAATTTACAAGAAGGTAAGCTAGATAAACTTTTAGTCCCATTGACCTGTTTGGTCATTTTGGGGAGAGCATCAATATAATTTGATGCAAGTTGGTATTGTGACCAGGCAATGGAAGAATGTGCTCGTAAGAGAATGGCTTTAGAAGTGAGTATTGCAGAGAGGGAAAAGAGGCTGAAAGAACTCTTAGGCAGTAATTGTTGATAAGTGATGCTGCTCTAGCATGCAGTTCTATGCAACTCCAGTTTGGACATGAAGCTATCTATTCATCACCATGCATAAGCTATTTTTAGTTAATAGTTTTTTTTGTTTATCCATGCAAATAAAGCATGTATTCCAGCATGCATGAATCCTTAGGACTATTTTTAGTTTTGCTTTTTGCATGAGTTTGTTTTTAGTAAATAAAGCATGTTGTGCATGCACTTATTGTATTCTTAATTTAGGGAGTAGTTTGTTTTTTTTTAGTTTGAGAGCCTTAGTAGCTTTCCATGCAAAGCTAGGAATATATTTAGAACTGCAGTTATTATTTATTCTTCTAGACTGCAAATTCTTTATATATACAGCCTCTATGTAATTTTTTAATTAAGCTTCAATAAAGATATTGGTGTTTTCTTCTTTTTGCTGTTATTGTTTGCTAATCAGTTGGTTCAGAGAGGATAGGTCAGGTTCAAAATTCTACAAGTGGTATCAGAGCAAGTAAAATTGTTTTGGGTTAAAGTTTTATTGTTAGAATTTCGCCAAAGTTAATCATGTCGAATTCTAACCATATGCCCATTCCAGAATTTGATGGGAATGATTATGATTATTGGTGCATTAAGATGCCGACCTTTTTGATTGGAAAAGATTTGTGGGAGATTATTGAATCAGGTTATGAAGAGCCAACTGACTGGAATGCCCTTACAGCCAATGAAAGAATAGCAAGAAAGGAAGCAAGGAAAAAGAATGCTCAAGCTTTGTTTCACATTCAGATAGCTCTTGATAAGAGCTTATTTCCAAGAATATCAGGAGCAACAACTGCCAAAGATGCCTGGAAGACTCTACAAGAAGCTTACTAGGGTATTGATCAAGTTAAAGTGGTCAAGCTTCAGACATTGAAGCGAGAGTCTGAGAATTTGAAGATGCAAGAAGCTGAAAGTATAAGTGATTATTGTGTCAGAGTCAAAGATGTAGTCAATAAAATGGCTACACTTGGAGAAATTGTAAGCAATGAAGTTTTGATTAAAAAGGTGTTGAGATCTTTGACACCCAGATGGAATCATGTAGCAATAATCATAGAAGAAAGCAAGGATTTGACAAAACTACAGTTTGATCAACTGGTTGGATCCCTGATGTCTCATGAAGAAAGATTGAAAGATTCTTTTGAAGGTGTAGAGAAAGCATTTTCCTCTAAATTGCTAATCACAAAAAATGAAGATGCAAGCAACAGTAGTGCCAAAATCAATCAAAGCCAAGGTAAAGGGCAAAGCCAAAATTCTTCAAGAGGCAGAGGAAGAGGTGGCTCAAGAGGAAGTGGTGGTTTCAGAGGAAGAGGTAGAGGCAGATTTGATAAGAGAAATGTTCAATGTTACCACTGTAATAGGTATGGCCACTTTGAAAGAGAATGCAGATTGAAAGAAGGTAAAAGTGCTAACTATGCTCAAGAAAGTAGTGACAATCCTCTTGATCACTTATTTTTATCTTATGCCAAGGGTGAAAATACTAGTAAAGATGTTTGGTACCTAGATTCTGGATGCTCTAACCATATGACAGGGAATGAGAAGTTGTTCTCAACAAAGGATGGAAGTTTCAAATCCCAGGTCATGTGTATGCAGTTGTTGCAAAAGAGAACAATGAAGAAGGAACAAATTACTATTTGTGTCGTTGTGTTGAGCCTAAAAGAAAATTGACAACCACAATCATTGATGGAGAGGGTATTGAGTACCCAATAGGGTCTGTTGTCATGACAGGAACATGCTTTCGGAGATACCCTATCAAGAATTCTGATGTTTGGTTGTTTTAGGACTTTGAAACACACAGACATATTCTTCATTTCTCTAACCTTGTTGTTGCAACAAATATTCATTTGATGAAGTATCGTGGTAGACCTCATAACAAGATTTTATGGAAAGTTCATGAATCTGACCACGAGGCAATACTTGACACAATACAAGTTAGAGCCGATTCTAAAGGCTCACTTGATTGATTCTACGGTTCAGAGTAGAATGATTTTGAGAATTTTGTATAAATCGTTGACGAATTGTTTTATATTCATTTTTTGTATATATAAATGCCCATGAGCTGATTTTTACATATGTACATGCCAAATTTTGTATATTAAAATGGCGATGAGCTGAATCGCACATATTGTAATGCCAAATTTTGTATAAAAGCCCATGAGATGATTTGTATATTAAAATGGCGATGAGCTGAATCGCATTTATTGTAATGCCAAATTTTGTATAAAATCCCATGAGATTATTTGTAAGACAATTTTTTGTATAATCAAATAGCCAAGAGCAGATTTGAATAATATGTGACAATGTTTTGTGACTATTTTGTGTGTCAATGTTTTGTGACTATGTTTTGAGTATATGTGATGTGTCCCTAGTCAATCATGAGCATTCTTGATTCTTGTATAATCATGGATAATTATTTGAGTCATTATCGGGTCATAGGGGTGATAGATTAAGACTCATACAATCTAAGAAAAAATTGTCATTGTTGTCAAAAAAATTGTCAAAAAAGTTGTCAAGCAACTTCTACATTGCGTCGATAGGGTATGACTCTCGACGTTCTGGTGCTTTGGGATGCACAACAGGGGCATGCCTAGCATAAAAATGCCCACCCGGACACGCTCGCGATGTCGGTTTGTGCACACGAGGAACAAAATCAATTCTATCCAATCTTGCAACTTTTCCTTGCAAGCAACTGACAGTTTTTTGAGCAGGCGAAAAAATGCTACTAATTGAAAATGGCTTCGATTCATCAAAAAATGAGATAGGCCATTGTAGAGGATCCTCACGCGACCCCACGGGATCAAACAGATCGACTGTATGAGAAGTGGATTGGAAGAAATAGTCCATCAAATTTTGACAATTTTTTGGACTCAGGGCACTTGAGAGATCTCACTGGTAGGGTATGACTCTCGACGTTCTAGTGCTTTGGGATGCATGATAGGGGCATGCCTAGCGTAAACATGCCCACCCAGACGCACTCGCGATGTCGGTTTGTGCACACGAGGAACAAAATCAATTCTAGCCAATCTTGCAACTTTTCCTTGCAAGCAACCGACGATTTTTTGAGCAGGCGAAAAAATGCTACTAATTGAAAATGGCTTCGAGTCATCAAAAAATGAGATAGGCCATTGTAGAGGATCCTCACGCGACCCCACGGGATCAAACATATCGACTGTATGAGAAGTGGATTGGAAGAAACAGTCCATCAAATTTTGACAATTTTTTGGACTCAGGGCACTTGAGAGATCTCACCGGTAGGGTATGACTCTCGATGTTCTGGTGCTTTGGGATGCATGATAGGGGCATGCCTAGCGTAAACATGCCCACCCAGATGTGCTCGCGACGTCGGTTTGTGCACATGAGGAACAAAATCAATTCTAGCCAATCTTGCAACTTTTCCTTGCAAGCAACTAACGATTTTTTGAGCAGGCGAAAAAATGCTACTAATTGAAAATGGCTTCGAGTCATCGAAAAATGAGATAGGCCATTGTAGAGGATCCTCACGTGACCCCACGGGATCAAACAGATCGACCGTATGAGATGTGGATTGGAAGAAATAGTCCGTCAAATTTTGACAATTTTTTGGACTCAGGGCACTTGAGAGATCTCACCAGTAGGGTATGAATCTCGATGTTCTGGTGCTTTGGGATGCATGACAGGGGTATGCCTAGCGTAAACATGCCCACCCAGATGCGCTCGCGATGTCGGTTTGTGCACACGAGGAACAAAATCAATTCTAGCCAATCTTGCAACTTTTCCTTGCAAGCAACTGACGGTTTTTTGAGTAGGCGAAAAAATGCTACTAATTGAAAATGGCTTTGAGTCATCAAAAACTGAGATAGGCCATTGTAGATGAGCCTCACGCGACCCCACGGGATCAAACAGATCAACCGTATGAGTCGTGGATTGGAAGAAACAATCTATCAAATTTTGACAATTTTTTGGACTCAAGGCACTTGAGAGATCTCACCGGTAGGGTATGACTATCGACGTTCTGGTGCTTTGGGATGCACAACAGGGGCATGCCTAGTGCAAAAATGCCCACCTGGACGTGCTCGCGATGTCGGTTTGTGCACATGAGGAACATAATCAATTCTAGCCAATCTTGCAACTTTTCCTTGCAAGCAACTGACGGTTTTTTGAGCAAGCGAAAAAATGCTACTAATTGAAAATGGCTTCGAGTCGTCGAAAACCGAGATAGGCCATTGTAGATGAGCCTCACGCAACCCATGGGAGCAAACAGATCGACCGTATGTGTCATGGATTGGAAGAAACAGTCCGTCAAATTTTGATAATTTTTTGGACTCAGGGCACTTGAGAGATCTCATCGGTAGGGTATGACTCTCAATGTTCTGGTGCTTTGGGATGCATGAAAGGGGCATGCCTAGTGTAAACATGCCCACCTGGATGCGCTCGCGACATCGGTTTGTGCACACGAGGAATAAAATTTGACAATTGCGAGCGTGAGGGTGCTCTCGCACCAAACACATTGTTGTTTAAATTCATATTGTCGATTTTTGTTGTTTATATTCATATTGTTAATTACATATGTAAATATTCATTTAAATTTATAAAAGGGCAGCCACCAAATACAACAAATACACAATAATGAACTGAATACAAGGAGTTTTGTACAATTAATTCAACATTTTAGAAATTTTATCAAATCATATTCCATGATTGCAATGCTTTATATCATATATTTTTGTTGTTTATATTCATATTGTTGATTACATATACAAATATTCATTTAAATTTATAAAAGGACAACCACAAAATACAACGAATACAAAATAATGAACTCATTACACATTTATTGGATTGAATATCGATATTTATATATATAAAAAAGGCATGTCTACCAAGTCAATACAAGTATTACAAAAGTGTGGCATATGCCATGTCCAAATCGATATACAATAAAAATGTAGAATATATCTACATGTATTGGTCATTATATGACCAAAACTAACACTATATGATCCTAAACTTCTAGTGGATCATCAAAATCAAGCCTCTTCGACGCAGTACGCGGCTTTGTAGATGGCTGCAAAACCACAATTAAAAAGCCAAGTTAGAATTCTTTTGTAGAAAATAGTTCACAATTGACATCATAACTATGCATTTAACTTTAATTCCTTTGCAATTGAAATGTAGATTACCTCATCGGCTGATCCAAGAGCTAATGTCTTCGCTCTCCTCTCCTTGTCACTCTTAGGAGTTTTCTTGAAGACATACATAAATGGATCCACGTTATGGCTGTACCGCGAAGGAGTCTATTGTAGATTAAATGTACAATTAATACAATGTACTAACATAAATATATCAAAAACACTTAAAAGCTATAATATAGAGAACAATGACATACCTGTGCCTTAGATGCTTCTCCAATGGACTTAGGATGGCTCACCATCGATGTAGAAATGGTCGCTATTACCTATACAAAAAATGTACAAAGATTAAATACAATTAATATAATGATAAGTATTGAAGGTTGAAAACAATTAATTTTACATATCAAACAAAAGTGTACCGGATCCTGATATGCTTCTCCAGTACAAGGAGGAGGGTTCTCCATTGACGAAATAGGTATGGATATTTGCTGTATGAAAAAAATATAAGATTATAATATATCACAAGTTCACATGTACGCGTGCATATAATCATGAAATCAAGAAAATAAAGTAGAGATGCATACCTCCGCCATCTCTTGATTCACGGGAAAATCAGGTGCATTCAACATATCCACAAAGCTCAATGGCCGCTGTACATGTAAAATAGACAAAAAACACTAATCAATCTACAAACCCCAACTAATACTTGATTTCAAAATTTTCAAACAATTGTACAACTAAAAATGTGTTCAATTACCTTCTTCACACATTTTGGCGTCTTTGAGATATTCTTTTTCTTCGGACGAGCCCTAGACGAGGAGGGGGTGCCCTAAAAACAGAAAATTAACATGAGATATTAGTACAGATAATAAATTAAACATAATTTTAAAAATCTAAAATGAAATGACTTGCATATTCCATCAAAACAATACATAAAAAGAGTTGTACAAAATATGATACCGCATAGCCTTGTAGGCCAAAATCGATCGCCGACAGCGTGATGTCATCAATCTGGGACATTTCATCCCTTGTCAACACCTACAAACTAGAAATTGGACCAAGCATTAAAGATAGTTAGTATATCTTGTATTTTTTTGAATTCAAACTGTACTATTCTATTTTAACATGTTACAAAATTTATACCTCAGGCGTCAAAGTTGCAACTGTGGTAACTGGGGGAGGTGTATGGGATACCGCTGCTGCATCCTGAAATGCATATTATTTGTCTCAATTTAAATCAATGTATAAATGAAAATTCATTTATGTAGTTACAAAATTAAAGTGACAGATAAATAAAATGTTATGAATTCAAATCAACACACCTGTGTCTGTGGCTCATGGGCAAACACCATGTCCATCAACTCATCTGTTAGCACGACATCCTCAACCATGTGAGCCTGACATCTACAACTGCAAATCGTGCATAGATGATATGAGTATCCATCTGCACCAGCTGCATCATCTATCCCCGAGCAGTTGACACACATATGCTCGATGGGCTCTTTGTCACCCTCTAACAGCTCATCATCCAATACAATAGGGTGTGCTAATGATGTCCCATGCTGGATGATGGCACCAGTCAATGTTGTGGCCGCCTGAAGAGTCTGTAGCTCCATTGACTCTTTCAGCTCTAATGGGACAGCCTGATGTACCTTGGGTTTGGGTGCTAGGGGGCGGCGACTTTTCGCAACTAATTGCCTACGGGCTCTAGGTCTATCTTGGGCAGAGCCACCACCTCTACCATGAAACTCTCTCATGTCAAAATAATTTGGGCACACATTGAGCACAAACTCACAATATATTTTTCTCAAAAAATATAATGGCACCTCATAATTATTACAAGGTGGATCATTAAAGACCATCCACCACCTTTGCCAAAAAAGATTCTTCATCTGCACATTGGTACACCAATGTATGGGAAACCTCTTTGCATTAGGAGGTAATGACTGACTAGTTTTGGGGTCAACAAAAAGGGCACATATTTGTTGTTTAGAAATATTTTTGTTTTTAACTCCATTGTATGATAGCCCATTGGCATAGAATTGACGACACCTATCCCTAAAGCTTCCCCATTTGGTAATTTCAGTGGAAACAGCTATGTCACCACTAGCTAATGTTTCTAGGCTAGTGGCGAGGGATTGATGATGGTCAAGTTCAGAAGTTTTCAATTTTACAATCAGTCTATTGATTTTGGATGTATTTTGCCCTAACTGATTAATTAATTCTTCCTATGTTTCGGCTGTGCGGTCAAAAGGAGGAATTGGGGGTTATTCTTGTGTGTTTTCAGGAGGTGCATTTGGTTGTTCTTGTGGGTTTTCAAGAGGTGCATTTGGTTGTTCTTGTTCTGGATTAGAAGAATCTGGTTTTTGAAACAAGAAATGAAAAAATCTAATCAAAATTAATGAAATTAAATTCAAAATGTAAAACAAATTGCATAAACTAGAAAGAAAGACAAAAAAAAAAAAAAAAACTAACCTTGATCCATAGCCTGAGGACAAATTTCGCACCCCGTTTGTGGTTTAGCTTTAAAAATGGGAAAAAAAGAAAGTAAAAAATGCTCTTTTCGGGTAAATGAGGACCCAGTTTTTTTAAAAACTTTTTTCATCAGGCACCGCGTACGTGGTTTTACTAGGATTATTAGCATGTACGCGCTCATTTTCCTATAAGCAGCACGTACGTGCTAATTTTCCTAGGCGTAGCGCGTACGCGCTTAGTTTCCTAAGCTTAGTGCGTATGCGCTACCTTTTCTAGGTTCGGGAAGAACAAACCTAAGCACGTATGCGGGAATTTGAAATTTTAAAACCACATACACGCTGCCTATTTTTCCAAGTTTATTTTCGGTGGTGTCCACTTTTTTGACCACCATCTTTGTGCACACGCCCTATTATATAATATATAATATAATATAATATTGTATTATATAATACATATTATATAATATATAATATTATATTATATTATATATTATATAATACATATAATATAATACGTATTATATAATATATTATTATATTATAATATAATATAATATAATATAATATAATAATGTATTATATAATATATTATTATATTATAATATAATATTATATAATATAATAGATTATTATATTATATAATATATTATTACATTATATATATTATATTAATATAATAATATATTATATATTATATATTATATAATATGTAATATGTAATATATTTTTTAAATTAAAATTACAAATAAAAATCGGATATCCGATTTCCATAGGTAAATTACCAGGCCAAGGTGTACTGACACCCAGGCCAAGCAAAAAGTCAACACGGATTTTCACATTTTTAGGCGAGTGAAGAAGGCTATTTTTTTCACATCGCCACTTTTTAGCCCCCCTTGATCCTGCACTAACCCAAGCAATAGAGATAGGCAAACCAATTTCAAAGGAGATCAAAAGCTTTGAGGCAATCCGACATAAGTTATTGTGCATCCATCAAGAACAAGAGGTATTTACAAAAGCTTATTTTGAACCCTAAAATTCTCAAAATGGCATCTTCTTCTTCTTTTGATACTCCATTTGTAGTAGAAGTTTCCAAGAGATAAAGGCCACAATTTAAGAAGCACCCATTTAAGTCTGTAGAAGATTATCCAAAAGTTGCCTTCTCATCCGTGCCCTATGGTGTTTTGCATGTGGATGATGTAAGAGCTTATATTCACTACAATATTGAAGAAACTGGTAATGAGGCAATCCTTGCACTATATAACAAGCCAAAGATAAGGATGGGAACCCAAAACCGAAATATGCTCAATTGCAGAAGAAGGGTTTCATGTAGTTCTTGCATTTCCCCATGTTCGATGAGGATAAATGGGCGAGGTACATCCTAAGCCATGTACATGATTAATTTATCTGGTTAGACAAGCCATACAAAATCACGAAGCAAGCCATCCATGTAGTCACCTGTCTGCATCAAACCGGTGGGAAGCCAAATTTGATAAAGGCATCAAACGCTACTGTGACAAAGGTAACCGGTGCACAATTTGATAGTAGGTCCATGACTATTGATGATATCCAAGAGCATGATGTGAGATTTGCATCCATGATCATTGGCTATAAGGTCTACCAATCTAGCAAACTTAATTCTATCTTTGGTACAACAATTTATGCAGCCTATCAAATGGTAAAAGAAGATGCATAGTATGATCTTTGTTCAATCCTTCTTGAAGAGATTCTCAGTAATCTGAAGGAGATTAAATCAGATAAGAAGAATGTATTAAAATTTGGTTCTTTGATCATTTGTCTTGCACTATATTTCATGAATGAGATTCTCGAAATAGGGAGAGTTCAATGGGCTTTTGTCTAACCAGTGTCCACTCAAATCAAGCAAGGCATATAGAGATTGGGAAATAGGGAGACTCAGACTGCTGCCCTATGGAGCTTTTTCAAAATCTCCCAAGGAAAAATGAAGGATAGGAAAAGGATTCCTAAGAAAGTGGTGGAGAAATATGAAAAGACTATCTGCTTCATGATCGACAAAGACCAATGTCACATGGAAGTTGTGGAGCCCAGGATAGTTTGGATTTCACCAATGGGATGAGGTTGATGTATCGACACTTGAGGTCTATGCTCAAAACCTCTTGACTAAACCGGTGGATCCCAAAGAACCTAGGTTTGGCACCTTCAAGGAGAAATATATGGAGTTGCACAAGAAGTTCACCGAGCCTGCAAGAAAGATAAAAGTGTCTAAAATGGCTGAAGAAGTGGCTGTGCCGTTGGGATTCACCAAAGAGGTAGTTAAGCAAGAAAGGGAGAAGCATTCTTAGCTGGAAGCTAAGGATGAATCCAAGAAGCCTAAGGCTAAACCGGTTCCCTCCAAAGAAAAACTGAAGGAGACCAAGTCTATCTCTACTTCGATAATACCATCAACAGGATAGAGCTCGTCCAGAAAGGGAGTTTTGAAGAAAAAGGAGAAGCCCAAACAAATATATGTTGTTGTATCTCTAGTGGCATCTGAGACTAAATCAGATGAAGAAGTAGGACAGGCAAAAAAGAAAGGAAAATTTGAAGGGTAGTGAGGAAACCACAATCCGGTGGTGTAGACCAGAGCAAGAAGGCTAAGTTAGAACCTACAACTTGATGATGATCTTGAAACTAGTAATTTGCAAGGTAAATATACATTTGTTCCTCCAATGACAATAGATGAATTGATTGACGAGATAATTGTTGATGGAAATTTGAAGAACATTGGAGCATACTATGAAAATCTAGTTGAGGGAGATCAAAGAAAACTTGAGGAAGCTGTTATTTTGTACTTACACAACTTTAGTAAAACTTTGATTGAATTGGAGAGTAGCATCCCTAAGAATCTGTATAATATTATTATCATCTAGAAGTAAACATGGATCATCTCCATGAATGATGTAGTCAACTTTTTTTTATGTCAAATTTGAACCTATTTGTAAACCCTAAACAAATCCAACTGCTAAACTCTAGATCTACAAGCTAATTCAACACACCATCAATAAGGATCTACAAATGCATGCAAATACCATTGAAATAAGAAAAGCTATACCTTCACATGTAAGAGAGGTTTGTCTCCATTTTTCTCCTATCCTCCATGATCTTGTATTTGGTGACTTGGGTGCTCTTAGATTTGTGTTGGACTTTCACAAGATCTTACAGAAGAATGGATGTGGTTGTGATGATGTATTATTGGAGTGATTTTGGCAGAGTTTGAGTATGCTCAAGATATGTTCTATGAAAAATGTGAGGAGGAAGCCTTTTTTATAGATATCATCCTAAAACTGGAGGGTTTGTATTAAGAAGTTAAAAGATGAATGGCTAGGATCTCATAGATGAAAGAGAATCAATAGGATTGAGGTTAGATAAAGATGGAGGGGGGAGATTAAGAAGTGTGTTGACTTTGGAGGAAACACAAAGTTAATGGAAATATGGTTGGTACTTGTCACATGTCTACAAGTTTATATTTTGATCAATGTGAACAAGTTGGAGGGCTAGGATTAATAATAAAAAAGGTAATAAATTAATTAATTAAATAAAAGAATTTATCTAATTAATAGAGGAAAGGGCTAGATAAATAAAATAAATAAAATATTTAAATTTAATTTAGGATGGAGGTGGGATCTAAATAAAATTAGGAAGAAAAAGTTTAGTGAATCGATTAAATAAATAAAAAATATTTATTTAATTAATAGAAGACACTCAGATAAAACAATTAAATAAATAATAAATATTTATTTGATCAAAGGATAATTTTAGGTGTCTACAAACGTTATACTCGTTGAAGAATTTGTTCATAAACTCTTAATTTATTGCATAAGGAACATCTGCAATAAGCTCCAATGATGCAACTATGCCAAGGTAGTCGACCTTTAAGGAACGTGATTATTCACCAATGAATCAACCCTTATAAAAAATAACACTAGGATAATGAATGAATAAAATGCAATCAAAATTGATCCCTAATGATGTTCAAAGCAGGACGAGATTAAGCTCAATTGATTGCCAAATTTTACTTAAATGTGCTACTTATACATTGGTCATTGCATGAACGACAACCTTGTGAAAAATGAAATAGAGGGAAAAGTGAAAGGAATAAACTCTGTCAATGGGTTGTTAGTCTATTGGTCAACTTGAATTGTTAGCCTAAGGCATGTACTTTCATATCACGTAGCTAAATGATTCTGTGGGTTTGATATAAAACCCTCCAATAACAAAATATATATTTTTTCACTTACACATTAATGACTATTTTTTTTAACTAGCCATAACAAAGAAATAGTTATGGCTAATTAAAAACATGCATGATGTCTTTTAAAAAAACCTAAGGATGTTAGATACATAATTACTTAGATAATGACTTAGAAGTTAATTCTACTCTATTCTACTTTTTGACCCGTGCACGCATAAAAAATCCCACCAAATCCCACCGTGTTGTTGTAACTACGTAGATGTCAAAACAATAGCTATAAGCATTTAAGTTGCATAAAAAGAAAACAATTATTTTTTGTCAAAATCTGATATACCATTTAAGAGCTTAGTGTACGTGAAACTTTTAGCTATAACAACTACCTGTACTTTTTTTGTAAGCATTTACAATTACATATGAAAAAACCAAAAACATTTGTCAAAATCCCATATAGATTTAGAAACTTAAAAAAAATAAGAGTGGATTGACAATTGTGATAGAGGAAAAAAATTTGATAAAAATGGTCCCGCTTGTGATGGAGAAAGAAAAAAAAAAATAATAAAATTGATCCCGCTTGCCGTGACTCTCACTCAATCTTAATCGGTAGTCATTGAACATGACAAAATGAAATGTGTTAAAATATCTTTTTAAAAGAAATTGCCGGCCAAGCCAAAAGATAAATAAGTTGCCGGCCACTAAATCAATACACAACTTCATTCAACATAATAAGAAGTTAGCACAGAAAACTTCAACGTGACAAGAACTTGACATGACTGGGCAAACAAAAAAATTAACGAAAGTAGCATCAAAACCTTGGATTCCTTCGCATTTTCTGCGAAGCTCTTTTGTTGGACTGTTATTTTTTTCTATCCTAATTATTTTTTAAGGTTTGCTCAATTTAAAAACAAAATTAGGGCCGCTTCACTTCGAAATTTACAATTTCGAAGCGGACATTCCTTCCAATCAAACAGTTTCATATACGTACACCTCGACGTGCTTCAGAAGTGGACATGCCTTCCAATTAACCAGTTTCATATACGTACACCTTGACGTCCTTCAGAAGACGACATGCCTTCCAATCAAACAATAACTTAACGTGCTTCAGAAACGATCATGCCTTCCAATCTTGACTTAAATAGTGGTTTATCTCTTCTATCATGTTATATGAGTTTGGGTTCTGTACCTATTCTCTCTGCCATTCTTTTCAGTTGCCTCTCTTAACATGGAAGAGTTCAAGATGGAAGAATACATCCCTCCCTCAATCAAAATTCTTTTCCAAGGTGATAAGGAATATCATGTGTTTCTGAGTTTCAAGGGAGAAGATGTCAGAAAGAATCTGGTTGATCATCTACACGAAGCTCTCACTGCCGCCGGACTGCATGTCTTTTTAGACACCCACAAATTGGAAAAGGGAGATAAGATTTGGTCGAGCTTGGAAAGGGCAATAAGGAGCAGTGCCATACACATTCCTATATTTTCTAGAGGCTATGCAGACTCTGCATGGTGTCTCAGGGAGGCCGCAACAATGGTGAACACCCAAGGCTTGATCATTCCTCTGTTTTATGATGTAGAACCAACTCACGTTAGGTATCCTGTGAAGGACTCCAGTCAGTACCAGCAAGCATTTCTAAAACATTATGACCATCCAGATCGGTACCAAAGAGGAGAGATTGAGAGATGGAAGGTTGCCCTTCACCAGATCTGTTCTCACTCAGGTTGGTCCATGGATATAACTGGAGGGTAAGTAAACAAGCTGACTTGACTTTTATTTTTATTTTTGCATAATAGTGAGCAAAGCAAGTTATAATATAAATTTAACTGGCCAATGACATGATATTAATCTGGCTGGAGACACTCTAGTAAAAAGGAGACACCCATGATTAACCGAATACATTATAGTAAAAATATCTGATAGAATAAGCTATTTAAGCTTTAAATAGTTAAAATTGATCTATGCTCAATTCATAATCAATAGGGGTTACGCAAATATATAATATATGGATGTACATATAAACCATATTTTTAGTGGATTGGGAAATAAATGTATGCCCCTTGCTTTGAGATCTTATATTTATTTAGAAATCTTTACCTTTTGCAAATACATTGAGAAATTATATAGTTGTTTGTACATCCTTTAAAGCTATATGCACATTCTAGATTTTCAAGTTACATTTGAAGTATGAAATTATAAAGGGTTTTATAATTAGGGACATAAATATGACCTCACCTTTGTATGTTTTAATGTACTAATATATTTGTTTAGAGTTCTATGGTTTCAAAGATTGAGAAGTCATCCTAAATGATATTTAATTACAGCCCCTTTAGTTTATACTTATTATCCTACAAAGTTTCTAGGAATACACCCCTTAGCATAAGTAGAGTCAAAACATTACAATAGTTTTATGTTCTTGTTAGTTAGCCAAAGAATATTGAGGAATTCCTTCCCATTCAGAGGGTAATGAAGCTATGGCCCTCTCTCAATCAATAGAAAATCTAAAAATAAGATTACCAATTCTGAAATATGTATGTGATTGGACATTCAACTAAAATAGAAAATTGATCAAACCATAGAGACATCAAATTTACATGGAGAAACCCTTTCGAGAAAAACCTCCACACTTGAAAGAGACTAAATTATTAATCTTCACAACGAGACATACAACAAAATACTTCACTACTCTTCACTAGTCGAAAAATACTATATAACCTATAAGAATCCACATAACACTACCATTTCATGGCTTCAATATATAGCAAAGTAAGATCTAGGGTAAACCACTTGCAAAACCCAATGCCTAGGATAATTGACAACTTATAAACATGTTAATAAAATAAAATATTTCGCATTGCCTTGACATGAATTCCTAACCCATAGCCACTCAATTCTTAGATGCTTTGTAACTCCTTGATTACTCTTCGAATTACCCAATGGACAACCTTTCACCTAGCAAACTTGTGTTAGCATATAATTTATTTATTATTAAATTGTTATAAAATAGCTATGGGTTGGTTATTCTTTTTACAGTTTAGCCAATATATATGCTTTTACTAATCATGGAATGAATCAATCAAGCATAATATTCCACAAATGGTATCAAAGTTTTGTGGATTGGGATAAGATTATGATATGTGATGAGACATCCTCTATATATTTATCCCTTGTGTGTTATCCTTCACTGTTGCATCTAATTTTTGGTCTTACAAAGCTGTGGGAAAATTATAAAGCCTCAAATTTCTCATGAGTAGGATCCTAGTGTTTTTATCAAATTGATGAAAGTTTTAGATGATCAAACCCATGGTGTAGCAAACATGTAATGCATCATATGAAACATTTCCAACAACACCTATAACTCTCTTGTGGAGGAAAAAAATGGATGAGTTTTGTTTCTTTCTTTTCTCAACTTGATAATCATTGAGATGAGTTATGAAATTTTGAATTTTTTATTGTGTTGTTTTTGGATTACATCGTGTCAGATTTTTTGGCATTGACATTTAAAAACATACTCCATGATCCATCATAAGAATGTAATTTTTTAATGGTTGGATCTGTGATATCTCCATGTGATGCAGTATAGGAGATCAAGAAAAGAACATTGATAAGATTCAATCTAGTAAAATTAGAACATAACTCTTTGATCTAGATCACCATTTATGTGTATTAGATGTTAAGAATGGGTTGAATTTCGGTCAATGATGAAACACCATGATTTAAAGGTATATGCGCTAAATAAACTATTGGGTGCTAAGTTGGGTGCCATATTTTATTTGGATTAGTTGTTGATGGGAATTGATTGTTAATGTTGCTTTCACATGGTGGACATTAAATTAGATAGTGGTTTGTGGATTGAAGATTCAACATTGGTATAAGGCACATGTAAAGGAAACTGACATGGCAATTTCTAAACATATGGATCTTACAAAGGATGATATGAGTAAGTTTTAGGGAAAAATTCACAAAATAGGAAAGGACATAGATATATTTCATAAATTTACTAAAAGTGGTACCAATACAAAAGGATATAACAAGAAAATATAGAATCATATGCAACACAAAAATATGTTTAATAAATTTTGGCAATAACATAATATGGCAATCAAATAGAATCTATCAATTGGTGAACACGTGATCATATTAAACAAAGGCTATACATGATGCCCCAATGTTTTCTCCAATGGTGAAGTAACACAAGCTATAACCTATTAAAAAAAATCATGCAAGCATAAAAACATGTCATTTAACATATAAACATGTTAGTACTAACATATAAAGACATTGTAGATAAACATATCCACTAATATATGATTGCGAGGGTATGTTAGATATGCAAGGGATAAGGTGACCTAATGTTAAAGGTATAGTAACATGAACAATCTATATAGGTGGAAAATAGAAATAGATAATGAGATAAAGAGTCTAGATAGAGAGAATATAATGTCATAGCAACACAATACTACTATGACATGTAATTGAGATCCATTTAAAGTGTGCACCAATACCAAAGGATATAACAAGAAAATACAGAATCATATGCAACACAAAAATATGTTCAATAAATTTTGGCAATAACATAATGTGGCAATCAAATAAAATCTATCAATTGGTGAACACATGATCATATTAAACAAATGCTATACATGATGCCCCAATGTTTTCTCCAATGGTGAAGTAACACAAGCTATAACCTATTAAAAAAAATCATGCAAGCATAAAAACATGTCATTTAACATATAAACATGTTAGTACTAACATATAAAGACATTGTAGATAAACATATCCACTAATATATGATTGTGAGGGTATGTTAGATATGCAAGGGATAAGGTGACCTAATGTTAAAGGTATAGTAACATGAACAATCTATATAGGTGGAAAATAGAAATAGATAATGAGATAAAGAGTCTAGATAGAGAGAATATAATGTCATAGCAACACAATACTACTGTGACATGTAATTGAGATCCATTTAAAGTGTACACCAACTAATTGAAATATTTATACTACTTGTAAGTCTTCAATAGTAATAAAGGACAATTTTAAATAATCTAAACTAATAATTAGTATATCTTTCTAAAAATCTATTTAGAATAAATTTAACTTCATTCGTTCTAAAAGAAAATAACTTGATTTAATTCTAGACAAGTTGAGTTTATTCAAAATAGAGAAACCAATCTTATTATTTTGGATAAAATGAACTTAAATTATTCATGTCGATATTGAAACTATGCGAAATTAAATTAACTTAGTCCAAATAAACTAGAATAGTTTGGAATAAATGGGACTAATCATATTATTTCAATTATACTAAAATTATATTACTTATGTAGATATAGAAAATCTATGATATTTAATTAAGTAAAAAAAAACTGTGAAATTACAATAACTTGATCTAAATAAATTAGATCAATGTTATAATTTCAAATAATAATTAAATCACATGTGTAGCTATAGAAAATATATGAAATTAAATTAACAAATTTGAATGTGAAATTATGTAAATTTATTTAAAATAAACTACATTCAAATAAGTGAATTAATTTTAAGAAGTATTTGATATAAAATGAACTAATTCAAAATATATTGTTTCCATTCATTTTGTTTAAGTATGATAAAGAGGGCTTTGCCAAGGTCCACACCCATAATCTAATTCATATAATAAGGTAGGTTCTACCTGGGCAATACTTGGGTGGATTCCAAAGATTAAAAATGATGTTTAAGATGTAAAGAATTATATCACTTAAATGTTATTTTTTTTTTCCATTTTAATCAAACAAGTGTCTTAAAATCTACAAATTAGTTGTGTTCTAACTCTATCTCAAATTTACTTTTGTAGATTTTATAAATAATTCTTATGATGCATGAAATTGATTCAAGAGATTAAAAAATGATTGTTAAGATGCATGAAACAAATTCACCATTATGTTAGAATTTTAAGGTCTAATTAGATAAGTATTTCAAAATCTATAGGCTATTTATATTTTACTTTGGTTCAAATCTAAATTTTTAGACTTGATCTTCTTATTTGAATTTTAGCTCATATTCATGTGAAGGAGTGAAAATTTTACTTGATTTTTTTATTTTGACACCTCAATTCAATAACAATTAGTGATGTTGTAAAAACCTTTGAAGAATGTATTTTATTGTGAGTTCGTTACAGCCCTGGATGTACCAATTCAACAAATTTCGAGAACAATGGTTGAATATAATGCTTTGATAATGCTACTAGGATATTCTCGTAAAATCTGTTTAATGATTCATAGGCCATTCTTGTAAATTTAAATAAATAAATAAATGTATTTAAAAATAATAACATAACACACATATCAATAGAAACATAAATCAGATCTATTCATAATAGTTAGTAAAAATTATTGTAAAAGGGGTTAGCAAGATCTAAATTTCACTTTTAAATTTTAAAAGTTTAAGGATCAAATATATGAAATGAATGAAAGATTTGGGTGAATTTTATCTAAACCAAAATGATAAATAATAGGTTTTTAAATTAGAAAAAATCTCTAAACATGAATAATAATAGCATGAAACAAATTCATGTAAGAATATAATGTATCATTTAGAAATGTATTATCACATTAAAAATATTTAAAACCAAAGAAGACAAATATAAAAATGCTTAAACTATTACTACTATTTACCTTAGATAATATATATGTTTTAATAAATTTATTATGACTAATATAAATGTATTAACCCAAATAATTATTAAATGTTACTTTTATGTTGGAGGCATATTACACTCACATAATGGATGCAAACATGTCTGTCAATAAAAAATAATAGAAGTATTTAATTTGATGTGTTTGTGACACTTAAATGCATGAAAAATAGAATCAATTTTTTTTTTTTTCTCCTCACAACTACCAAGTTTAATTTATCAATCACTTATGTCCATCTCCATCATCCATTTAGTTAACTTTGAAATTATCTCAATCTAATATTATAATAGTAAAAATTAAAATATAATAATATAATAATATCTTAATAGTATTTTAATATTAATTACAATATAAGAATATAATAGTTTTTAAATTGAAATAATGTACAAATATATGTCTCTAGTTTTTAACATTAATTTGTATATATAGGATAATATATTATTGTAGAGGACGAGATTTGTCACCTTCAAGGTGATGAACCTCAAGGGACAAACCTACCTTCTCTCCACCTCACTTATATTAGCGCTAAAGGTGAGCTAGGGGATGAAAATGTAAAACTAGGCTAACAAAGTACAAATGAGACTCCCAAACGACTCTATCAAGTCTTTGTCTTCAAGATGAGTGTGCAGAACTAAGACACAAGTGTGGCGTGTTGTCATCTAGTAAGGACAAAGTACAAAGGCCATACGAGAGTGACAAATGCGATTACACTATTAAGTAAATGATATAAATGATAAACTAAGCTTAAGAATACAAAATGCGTGACACTAAAATGAAGTGAGAGAAGGATAGGAAAAGCTCACAACCGGTAGATGATTGAAGCCTCCAACAAGACGAGTTCTCCCCTTTGATCACAAACCTGCACACAAGCATGAAGAGAAAATGTTGGGGGTTGTGTTTAGAGGCCTGTCTCAGTTAGACCTCCGTTTTGGTGTTTCCACCTCCACAGACAATTCAGATGATAGCAACGATGGGAAATAAAAATAATAGAGATAGGAAAATGAACGATTAATACAATGGATAAATTAAAATGAGAGATTATAGATATGCAAATGAATTAAGAGAAGGTAGTAAATTCCCCTCCAACACTTGTGAAGGCGACACCATAGGTTCTCCAAGAAACTGCAACAATAGTGGTCTTCAAATGTTGGAAAACATGTGTATGATAAGGATAATGGACACCAAGTTACTTCCCAAGAATAATTGAGAATCCTTCCCAACTACAAGAATGCATGAGATATAGCCTCAAAAACGAATCCCAACATAGGTGGTCGTGAACAGAGGCGTTACAAACTCTTTTGGGCACAGGCGTAATGCTCAAACCGCTACTTGCGGGCTGACAGATTTGTGGGACACAAGTGCAACACATGGAGGTCTCTGCGGCATGCTAGAGTCCCATGCTTAATTGGTTTGGTTGCTAGAAGCCAAGTTGCAGCTGACAAAGCAATCCATGTGAACAAAAAGACAAATATGACAATGCATGATCTCCATTAACTTGAAGCAAAGATACTTATATGATGCGAAATTACGCGAAATATAATTTACAACATTACAATTACAATTATCTTGAATATATATGTGATAATATTTTGTTATTTTCCAACTTTTCTCTTCGAATGTGTTTTCAACCTTTGCTACCTTTGTCTGTGGTGCCATAACAGTCTCTCTTTTGCATTTTCTATTGACCTACATTGCTCATTTGGGAACATTAATTTACATTTTTTTCGTTGTTATTTAATCTGCGTGCAGTTTTGAAGCACAGCTAGTAAAGAGGGTGGTGAATGACGTGATTAAGACATTGGACAGAGTGTCGTTAGAAGTTGCCAAGCACCCTGTGGGAATGGAAAGGATCGCTGAGGATCTCATCCAGAAATTTATACTCAATTCAGAAGGAGGTTTGGTTAAATCTGGAATATTGGGTATTGGTGGTATTAGTAAGACCACACTTGCTAAGGCCATGTTCAACCAGGTTTACGCTCATTTTGATGCTGCTTCCTTTGTCTTTAATGTCCGCACCACTGTTGCAGACTCCGTGTGCCTGACAAAGTTGCAGAAACAAATCCTTAAAGATTTAACCAATTATGATGGAAAAGTGCATAGTGTTGAGAAAGGCATATCTTTGTTCAGAGATCGTTTGGGTGGAAAACGTGTGCTTCTGATTTTAGATGACATGGATGGTAGGGAGCAATCAGAGGCTTTGGTTGGGGATTGGTTGGCACCTGGTAGCAGAGTTGTTATTACTTCTAGAGACAAGCACATTCTCCATGTTGCCGGGGTCTCACCTGAATGCATTCACGAAATGAGTGGATTGCAGACAAATGAAGGTCTTCAGCTATTTAGTCGGCACTCTTTTCTTCGAGCATCTCCAAGTCCAACTTACGAAGCTTTCTCCAAAAGAATAGTGGAGGCTTGTAAAGGGCATCCTCTATCACTGGAAGTCATTGGATCCTTGTTGTATGATAAGAAGAATGATCCAGATTGCTGGACAGAAGCCTTCCACAACGTTGCACTCCACCCAAAGATTTATGAAATACTCAAAATCAGTTACAGTGGTCTTAGTGAAGAAGAAAAAGAAATATTTCTAGACATCGCTTGCTTCTTCATCGGAGAACACAAAAGGTATCCTATTGTTTTCTGGAAATCTATGTACAGGTCGGTAAAGACAGCCATATCTAATCTTTCTCTGAAGTTACTTGTAAGGATTGACGACAAAGGTGTGTTTCATATGCATGACCATTTGCGAGATATGGGGCGAAGCATTGCTGAAAAAGAAAGAGAGGGTACCCGACTATGGGAGGCAGTTCATCTAAGCAGGGGAGAATCCAATAACAACAATATCTCTCGCCTTCGACTCAGTGGAGATAATTCACAAAGGCTTGAAACATTGTACAGACCTGGTCTACGATTTCTTCACTTGAAGAATCTGCCCCTTGACGGAATCACGCCAGCCATGCTTCCTCCAAATTTGATGTGGTTACGGTTGCAAAATTGTGAGAAGCCATTTCAGTCCAGTCTTGTGCGTAACGTTTGGTTCTTTGCGATACAGGGGGCATTTCACTTCAGTCTTGTGGATAACATTTGGGATCTGAGGATAATGCAAGTAGACGGTGATATTCCCAGTTTCCAATATTTACTTTTTAATATTCTTGGCAACTTGTTACAGTTACAGCATTTAGAGTTGAGAAACTGCAGAAATTTAAATAAGGTCCCTTGTACCATCGGCAACCTGTCACAGCTGCAGCGTTTGGATTTATCATGGTGTACAGAATTAAATAAGCTCCCTCATACCATTGGCAACCTGTCACAGCTGCAGCATTTAGATTTAGGAGGACTTAAATTAAATAAGCTCCCTCAGACTATTGGCAAACTCTCACAGTTGCAGTATTTAGACTTGAGTTGGTGTCAAAAATTAAGTGATCTTCCTCATAGTATTGGCAACCTATCACAACTGCAGTATTTAGATTTGAGTGCCTGTGAATGTTTAAATAGCCTCCCTGACACCATTGGCAGTTTATCACAGTTGCAGTATTTAAATTTAAATTGCTGTAAGAAATTAAATAACCTCCCTCGTACCATTGGCAATCTGTCAAAGCTGCAATGTTTAGATTTAGGGTGTACCAAATTAAATAAGCTCCCTAATACCATTGGTAACCTGTTACATCTGCAGCATTTATATTTAAGATGGTGTACAAAACTAAATAAGCTCCCTTGTACCATTGACAAACTTTCTCAGCTGCGGTGTTTAGAGCTGAAAGGATGTCAAAACTTAAATGATCTCCCTTATACTATTGGCAACGTACCACAACTGCAACATTTAGACTTGAGTAATTGTCAATATTTATATTTTCTCCCTAAAACTATAGGCAAACTATCACAGCTGCAGTATTTAGACTTAAGTTGGTGTACAAATCTAAGTAATCATCTAAGTAATCTCCCTGAGACTATTGGCAATTTATTACAGCTGCGTCATTTATATTTATATCATACAAAATTGAACATCCCCCGTGATATCATTGACAGTCTACCACACCTCCAAATATTTCAGTAGGGAATAGAAGCACAAGAAGCTGCCTGATACCACTGTGAAGAAAAGCACTGTCATGGTGAAGATAATATAATTAACTGCCTGATACCATTGTGAAGAAATGCCCACAGTCAATTAGACGAGTCTTATTCTTGGTGGCAGTGGTGGGAAGAGAGATTGAAGGTGAGGTGCGTGACCTATCCTTTAGTAGTGTCATGTTACTTCTTTAGAGTAGGAGAATTAATACATAGTTTTTCCTTTTGGAATTTCACGCATTTATTTCTATCGAAGGGAATACGTGAGAGTAATGTATCTTTTTTCAATTGCATTCAGTTTTTTTAATTTAAACATAAACTTTATAGATGTTCTGAATGGTCAGTTTTAAATCACATACATTAAGCAATGAATTAAATCTAAAGGATGTTAGTCAATTTTGAGTGTTTAACACTTTTAAGTTTAGAAGTGTATTCTTAGTGTGACATACATTAAGCAACACATTAAGCCTAGAAAATATCATTCTTAGTTTGACAACATACATTAAGCAGCATATTAAGCCCGGAAAATATTAATCAACTCTGAGTATTTAACACTTTTGTACCTAGAAGTATAAGAAGCTATGTGATTGTAATCCACTAGTAAAAGTAGCTTTTGACACTACTCACCCAATTGCCTCTTGATTGTTTTGTTCATCAAACTCGTATCCATTTTTATCAAATAAATTTCTATTTAATATCTAAGTGACCATTGCGATGTAAATCTACCTTTAAGATATTAAATCATTTTGTGGATTCTTTGCTTTTGTGGCATGCAAGAAATAACATGTGCTATGCTTGGTTTGAGCTAATTTGTTTGTTTTAGTGAATAAAAAATTTATTTTATTAAAGTTTATGTTTAAGATTCTTTTGTTAGAGCACCTTTTAACTACCCTTGAATTAGGGACAATAAGCTCATTGTTAAAACATAACATAATATGAAAAATAAAAAATGTGATGATAATCTACTTTAGTCATAATATATAAAATTTCATTTAAGTAGTTTGTATATGATGTTTCTTGATATATGATCCCAAAAAAGGCTTGCAAATGAGTCTAAGCCTTACTAATGTTAATAAAGGCATCAAAATTAATCAATGTATAATTGAGTTTTCTTGTCAAATGTTCTAGTTGCAAATGCCCTTGTAGATATGTGTTTAAAATGTCAAACAATGTAACCCATCAAGTTTGTGTATAATGGTGGACATTGTGGAGTTTTGCACCATCTACCCATATTAAAATCCCACAAGACAAGGGCTTCCCTACAATGGCCATAGGGCACTTGGAGATAGGAGTCACATTTATGGTAATGCATGGGCCACCCTATATTTTGCCATGGGGTATATTGAGATAAGATCAACTATAACTATATTAAGTAACTACTTAGCCCGCCCACATTTACTCTCTAAGCTACCCCCCACTAGCTCAAGATGATCTACACTTTCTCAAGAATTTATCCCAAATTTTTAGCTCCTTGGGTATAGAATAAACAATTGAGTTGTTGAAAAATATAAATAATGGTCATATGTATGAAAGCCACTTCAAATGTTGTTCTTGGTGTGAGAGATCTTAAGCACAACTAGAGTTTATAGGGGCTTGTCTTATCTCTAAGAACCATCCCTACAAGATTATTGCCTCCAAGTGTTGTCTAAATCATTGGGCTACTAATTCACTTTGATACCAAAAAATGTCAAAGAATATACAATGATTTTTTTTTTTTTGACAATGTACCTCAAATAGATACGTTCTCATGGTCTATAATGATTGTAGTAAATGTGAAATTGGGTTTGTTGAATAGGTATTAGAAATTTTGAGAAAATCCAAGGGGTGAGTGCAAATCTAGAATGTGATGATAAAATCTCTTTAGTGGGATGCTATGCATGTGAGGACAATTTATTATTTACATAAATATGGAGTTGGATGTTTTACATGTGGTTGCATGTTGCTGCGTAATTGGATTCACGTGAGCTAAAAGGAGGCATGATTGCATTCGCAAGTTCACTTCAATAAGGTCAATAAATCTAAAGGCAAGATGGAAGAGATTAAAAAATCCCAACCTATAGGGTTGGATTGAGGGTAATGTTAGACTTGGCTCCCTTATAAGCTTATGAACATCAAGAAAGTGACCTACTAAATAACTAATAAATTTGTGATGTTAACTTGTTGCTTTCAATTTATGGTAGTATGTGTTTGTTAGTTTGATCATTTTTTACAACATAATTAATGACTTTTTACCTCAATTTATGAAGACTACTGCATGGTCTAACATATAATTATTATTATTTTTTTGAATTCAAATTTATCAAATTCTTGATGCAAGAATGTAAAATATCTTGTTAGCTCCTACTTGCAAATATAGTGGAGGGGTTCTATTTTAACTAGTGATTATTCAAGACCAATTATTATTTAATTTTCTTTAAAATTTGTTTTCTATTCCAAAGTTGAAAGGGTTAAGCTGAGGTTTTTAATGTAAGATATTGATCAAATTATTTTTTCCATTTCGTGATTAATGGGTTCCATTTTTTTGCTGTAGATTGTTAGAAACCTGTTTAGTGGTACGAGGCAAGAGAAGGCACAAGAACCTAGTCTGACATATCTGTTTTGAAATGTATGGCATTGCAGGAGCTGGTGCATGATATAGATACAAATAATCAATTGTTTGGACAGTTGGCGATCAGGTCAGCTGTGTGAATGCATATTCACTTATCGATTAAGACCTCGTTACCTCAACGAGAAGGCCATGTACTTCTATAGAGAAGTAGTGACTCATCTCACTTGTGGTTTGATAACTGGCCAAAGGCGACGTGTAACAGTGGCAATTATATGTTTAATGGTGTTATGTAGGAAAAGTGCAGAGGCCACGGACAAGATCCAGGTGAAGCTTCCTTCGAAAATCCCTAAAAAATTCAGTGCCATGACAATGCTGAAATTCAAAAACTAAAAATAAAATAACAATAATAATCTTTAGCTAGTTTGATTTATTTGTTTCCTTGCTGCTGTAGTGCTTGTTCCGCCAATAGGAACTACTATATGACGTGGTGTTTGTAGTGGTTTTGTATTTTCTCCAAATAAGGCAGGAAGCATGTTTTTGGTTTGTACAGTTGCAGGGGGATTGAACATGGAGACACCCCTGGCACCAACCTAGCAGTAAGCACACGTGATGATTTGATTTTGGTATTTTACAATACTTACTATTTTAAAATGTTTTCTTCTCAGCTCTCATCTTTTGAGCCCCAATTACTATTCAAGTTGAATTTCTATTCATTTGGGTAATTTTCGTGGTCCAAAACTTTGTGCCTCACAGGCATGAGAGAAACTAAAAGCCCATACCAATATCACTACAGAGTAGTAGTTATAACAAGAAAAAGGCCACAAGGTAAAACACAATTCCCATTTCTTATTTCATAGAGTAGAGTTGTTTATGATGTTTATATAACATAATTATGTTGTTATTACTGTTAAGTTTCAGGCAGGGAGTAGTGAATCGCCTCCTTTCGGTGCCCAGAAGCTTTCTGATGTCAACTCACTGTTGATGACCGTTATGGAGGCCTTCTAGACATCTGGCAGGTAATTTATTTTCATTCATATTAATGTTGCGGAAGTGTATTCAATCTGAATCACTATGAACTGCTTTTCTTGGTTCTTTTTTCAAAAAACGATTAGAGAAGACCAAGCCAAAAAGCTTGAAGAACATCCAGATTTTATGCCCGATGCTCTAGATCAAATTTACAAGAAGGTAAGCTAGATAAACTTTTAGTCCCATTGACCTGTTTGGTCATTTTGGGGAGAGCATCAATATAATTTGATGCAAGTTGGTATTGTGACCAGGCAATGGAAGAATGTGCTCGTAAGAGAATGGCTTTAGAAGTGAGTATTGCAGAGAGGGAAAAGAGGCTGAAAGAACTCTTAGGCAGTAATTGTTGATAAGTGATGCTGCTCTAGCATGCAGTTCTATGCAACTCCAGTTTGGACATGAAGCTATCTATTCATCACCATGCATAAGCTATTTTTAGTTAATAGTTTTTTTTGTTTATCCATGCAAATAAAGCATGTATTCCAGCATGCATGAATCCTTAGGACTATTTTTAGTTTTGCTTTTTGCATGAGTTTGTTTTTAGTAAATAAAGCATGTTGTGCATGCACTTATTGTATTCTTAATTTAGGGAGTAGTTTGTTTTTTTTTAGTTTGAGAGCCTTAGTAGCTTTCCATGCAAAGCTAGGAATATATTTAGAACTGCAGTTATTATTTATTCTTCTAGACTGCAAATTCTTTATATATACAGCCTCTATGTAATTTTTTAATTAAGCTTCAATAAAGATATTGGTGTTTTCTTCTTTTTGCTGTTATTGTTTGCTAATCAGTTGGTTCAGAGAGGATAGGTCAGGTTCAAAATTCTACAAGTGGTATCAGAGCAAGTAAAATTGTTTTGGGTTAAAGTTTTATTGTTAGAATTTCGCCAAAGTTAATCATGTCGAATTCTAACCATATGCCCATTCCAGAATTTGATGGGAATGATTATGATTATTGGTGCATTAAGATGCCGACCTTTTTGATTGGAAAAGATTTGTGGGAGATTATTGAATCAGGTTATGAAGAGCCAACTGACTGGAATGCCCTTACAGCCAATGAAAGAATAGCAAGAAAGGAAGCAAGGAAAAAGAATGCTCAAGCTTTGTTTCACATTCAGATAGCTCTTGATAAGAGCTTATTTCCAAGAATATCAGGAGCAACAACTGCCAAAGATGCCTGGAAGACTCTACAAGAAGCTTACTAGGGTATTGATCAAGTTAAAGTGGTCAAGCTTCAGACATTGAAGCGAGAGTCTGAGAATTTGAAGATGCAAGAAGCTGAAAGTATAAGTGATTATTGTGTCAGAGTCAAAGATGTAGTCAATAAAATGGCTACACTTGGAGAAATTGTAAGCAATGAAGTTTTGATTAAAAAGGTGTTGAGATCTTTGACACCCAGATGGAATCATGTAGCAATAATCATAGAAGAAAGCAAGGATTTGACAAAACTACAGTTTGATCAACTGGTTGGATCCCTGATGTCTCATGAAGAAAGATTGAAAGATTCTTTTGAAGGTGTAGAGAAAGCATTTTCCTCTAAATTGCTAATCACAAAAAATGAAGATGCAAGCAACAGTAGTGCCAAAATCAATCAAAGCCAAGGTAAAGGGCAAAGCCAAAATTCTTCAAGAGGCAGAGGAAGAGGTGGCTCAAGAGGAAGTGGTGGTTTCAGAGGAAGAGGTAGAGGCAGATTTGATAAGAGAAATGTTCAATGTTACCACTGTAATAGGTATGGCCACTTTGAAAGAGAATGCAGATTGAAAGAAGGTAAAAGTGCTAACTATGCTCAAGAAAGTAGTGACAATCCTCTTGATCACTTATTTTTATCTTATGCCAAGGGTGAAAATACTAGTAAAGATGTTTGGTACCTAGATTCTGGATGCTCTAACCATATGACAGGGAATGAGAAGTTGTTCTCAACAAAGGATGGAAGTTTCAAATCCCAGGTCATGTGTATGCAGTTGTTGCAAAAGAGAACAATGAAGAAGGAACAAATTACTATTTGTGTCGTTGTGTTGAGCCTAAAAGAAAATTGACAACCACAATCATTGATGGAGAGGGTATTGAGTACCCAATAGGGTCTGTTGTCATGACAGGAACATGCTTTCGGAGATACCCTATCAAGAATTCTGATGTTTGGTTGTTTTAGGACTTTGAAACACACAGACATATTCTTCATTTCTCTAACCTTGTTGTTGCAACAAATATTCATTTGATGAAGTATCGTGGTAGACCTCATAACAAGATTTTATGGAAAGTTCATGAATCTGACCACGAGGCAATACTTGACACAATACAAGTTAGAGCCGATTCTAAAGGCTCACTTGATTGATTCTACGGTTCAGAGTAGAATGATTTTGAGAATTTTGTATAAATCGTTGACGAATTGTTTTATATTCATTTTTTGTATATATAAATGCCCATGAGCTGATTTTTACATATGTACATGCCAAATTTTGTATATTAAAATGGCGATGAGCTGAATCGCACATATTGTAATGCCAAATTTTGTATAAAAGCCCATGAGATGATTTGTATATTAAAATGGCGATGAGCTGAATCGCATTTATTGTAATGCCAAATTTTGTATAAAATCCCATGAGATTATTTGTAAGACAATTTTTTGTATAATCAAATAGCCAAGAGCAGATTTGAATAATATGTGACAATGTTTTGTGACTATTTTGTGTGTCAATGTTTTGTGACTATGTTTTGAGTATATGTGATGTGTCCCTAGTCAATCATGAGCATTCTTGATTCTTGTATAATCATGGATAATTATTTGAGTCATTATCGGGTCATAGGGGTGATAGATTAAGACTCATACAATCTAAGAAAAAATTGTCATTGTTGTCAAAAAAATTGTCAAAAAAGTTGTCAAGCAACTTCTACATTGCGTCGATAGGGTATGACTCTCGACGTTCTGGTGCTTTGGGATGCACAACAGGGGCATGCCTAGCATAAAAATGCCCACCCGGACACGCTCGCGATGTCGGTTTGTGCACACGAGGAACAAAATCAATTCTATCCAATCTTGCAACTTTTCCTTGCAAGCAACTGACAGTTTTTTGAGCAGGCGAAAAAATGCTACTAATTGAAAATGGCTTCGATTCATCAAAAAATGAGATAGGCCATTGTAGAGGATCCTCACGCGACCCCACGGGATCAAACAGATCGACTGTATGAGAAGTGGATTGGAAGAAATAGTCCATCAAATTTTGACAATTTTTTGGACTCAGGGCACTTGAGAGATCTCACTGGTAGGGTATGACTCTCGACGTTCTAGTGCTTTGGGATGCATGATAGGGGCATGCCTAGCGTAAACATGCCCACCCAGACGCACTCGCGATGTCGGTTTGTGCACACGAGGAACAAAATCAATTCTAGCCAATCTTGCAACTTTTCCTTGCAAGCAACCGACGATTTTTTGAGCAGGCGAAAAAATGCTACTAATTGAAAATGGCTTCGAGTCATCAAAAAATGAGATAGGCCATTGTAGAGGATCCTCACGCGACCCCACGGGATCAAACATATCGACTGTATGAGAAGTGGATTGGAAGAAACAGTCCATCAAATTTTGACAATTTTTTGGACTCAGGGCACTTGAGAGATCTCACCGGTAGGGTATGACTCTCGATGTTCTGGTGCTTTGGGATGCATGATAGGGGCATGCCTAGCGTAAACATGCCCACCCAGATGTGCTCGCGACGTCGGTTTGTGCACATGAGGAACAAAATCAATTCTAGCCAATCTTGCAACTTTTCCTTGCAAGCAACTAACGATTTTTTGAGCAGGCGAAAAAATGCTACTAATTGAAAATGGCTTCGAGTCATCGAAAAATGAGATAGGCCATTGTAGAGGATCCTCACGTGACCCCACGGGATCAAACAGATCGACCGTATGAGATGTGGATTGGAAGAAATAGTCCGTCAAATTTTGACAATTTTTTGGACTCAGGGCACTTGAGAGATCTCACCAGTAGGGTATGAATCTCGATGTTCTGGTGCTTTGGGATGCATGACAGGGGTATGCCTAGCGTAAACATGCCCACCCAGATGCGCTCGCGATGTCGGTTTGTGCACACGAGGAACAAAATCAATTCTAGCCAATCTTGCAACTTTTCCTTGCAAGCAACTGACGGTTTTTTGAGTAGGCGAAAAAATGCTACTAATTGAAAATGGCTTTGAGTCATCAAAAACTGAGATAGGCCATTGTAGATGAGCCTCACGCGACCCCACGGGATCAAACAGATCAACCGTATGAGTCGTGGATTGGAAGAAACAATCTATCAAATTTTGACAATTTTTTGGACTCAAGGCACTTGAGAGATCTCACCGGTAGGGTATGACTATCGACGTTCTGGTGCTTTGGGATGCACAACAGGGGCATGCCTAGTGCAAAAATGCCCACCTGGACGTGCTCGCGATGTCGGTTTGTGCACATGAGGAACATAATCAATTCTAGCCAATCTTGCAACTTTTCCTTGCAAGCAACTGACGGTTTTTTGAGCAAGCGAAAAAATGCTACTAATTGAAAATGGCTTCGAGTCGTCGAAAACCGAGATAGGCCATTGTAGATGAGCCTCACGCAACCCATGGGAGCAAACAGATCGACCGTATGTGTCATGGATTGGAAGAAACAGTCCGTCAAATTTTGATAATTTTTTGGACTCAGGGCACTTGAGAGATCTCATCGGTAGGGTATGACTCTCAATGTTCTGGTGCTTTGGGATGCATGAAAGGGGCATGCCTAGTGTAAACATGCCCACCTGGATGCGCTCGCGACATCGGTTTGTGCACACGAGGAATAAAATTTGACAATTGCGAGCGTGAGGGTGCTCTCGCACCAAACACATTGTTGTTTAAATTCATATTGTCGATTTTTGTTGTTTATATTCATATTGTTAATTACATATGTAAATATTCATTTAAATTTATAAAAGGGCAGCCACCAAATACAACAAATACACAATAATGAACTGAATACAAGGAGTTTTGTACAATTAATTCAACATTTTAGAAATTTTATCAAATCATATTCCATGATTGCAATGCTTTATATCATATATTTTTGTTGTTTATATTCATATTGTTGATTACATATACAAATATTCATTTAAATTTATAAAAGGACAACCACAAAATACAACGAATACAAAATAATGAACTCATTACACATTTATTGGATTGAATATCGATATTTATATATATAAAAAAGGCATGTCTACCAAGTCAATACAAGTATTACAAAAGTGTGGCATATGCCATGTCCAAATCGATATACAATAAAAATGTAGAATATATCTACATGTATTGGTCATTATATGACCAAAACTAACACTATATGATCCTAAACTTCTAGTGGATCATCAAAATCAAGCCTCTTCGACGCAGTACGCGGCTTTGTAGATGGCTGCAAAACCACAATTAAAAAGCCAAGTTAGAATTCTTTTGTAGAAAATAGTTCACAATTGACATCATAACTATGCATTTAACTTTAATTCCTTTGCAATTGAAATGTAGATTACCTCATCGGCTGATCCAAGAGCTAATGTCTTCGCTCTCCTCTCCTTGTCACTCTTAGGAGTTTTCTTGAAGACATACATAAATGGATCCACGTTATGGCTGTACCGCGAAGGAGTCTATTGTAGATTAAATGTACAATTAATACAATGTACTAACATAAATATATCAAAAACACTTAAAAGCTATAATATAGAGAACAATGACATACCTGTGCCTTAGATGCTTCTCCAATGGACTTAGGATGGCTCACCATCGATGTAGAAATGGTCGCTATTACCTATACAAAAAATGTACAAAGATTAAATACAATTAATATAATGATAAGTATTGAAGGTTGAAAACAATTAATTTTACATATCAAACAAAAGTGTACCGGATCCTGATATGCTTCTCCAGTACAAGGAGGAGGGTTCTCCATTGACGAAATAGGTATGGATATTTGCTGTATGAAAAAAATATAAGATTATAATATATCACAAGTTCACATGTACGCGTGCATATAATCATGAAATCAAGAAAATAAAGTAGAGATGCATACCTCCGCCATCTCTTGATTCACGGGAAAATCAGGTGCATTCAACATATCCACAAAGCTCAATGGCCGCTGTACATGTAAAATAGACAAAAAACACTAATCAATCTACAAACCCCAACTAATACTTGATTTCAAAATTTTCAAACAATTGTACAACTAAAAATGTGTTCAATTACCTTCTTCACACATTTTGGCGTCTTTGAGATATTCTTTTTCTTCGGACGAGCCCTAGACGAGGAGGGGGTGCCCTAAAAACAGAAAATTAACATGAGATATTAGTACAGATAATAAATTAAACATAATTTTAAAAATCTAAAATGAAATGACTTGCATATTCCATCAAAACAATACATAAAAAGAGTTGTACAAAATATGATACCGCATAGCCTTGTAGGCCAAAATCGATCGCCGACAGCGTGATGTCATCAATCTGGGACATTTCATCCCTTGTCAACACCTACAAACTAGAAATTGGACCAAGCATTAAAGATAGTTAGTATATCTTGTATTTTTTTGAATTCAAACTGTACTATTCTATTTTAACATGTTACAAAATTTATACCTCAGGCGTCAAAGTTGCAACTGTGGTAACTGGGGGAGGTGTATGGGATACCGCTGCTGCATCCTGAAATGCATATTATTTGTCTCAATTTAAATCAATGTATAAATGAAAATTCATTTATGTAGTTACAAAATTAAAGTGACAGATAAATAAAATGTTATGAATTCAAATCAACACACCTGTGTCTGTGGCTCATGGGCAAACACCATGTCCATCAACTCATCTGTTAGCACGACATCCTCAACCATGTGAGCCTGACATCTACAACTGCAAATCGTGCATAGATGATATGAGTATCCATCTGCACCAGCTGCATCATCTATCCCCGAGCAGTTGACACACATATGCTCGATGGGCTCTTTGTCACCCTCTAACAGCTCATCATCCAATACAATAGGGTGTGCTAATGATGTCCCATGCTGGATGATGGCACCAGTCAATGTTGTGGCCGCCTGAAGAGTCTGTAGCTCCATTGACTCTTTCAGCTCTAATGGGACAGCCTGATGTACCTTGGGTTTGGGTGCTAGGGGGCGGCGACTTTTCGCAACTAATTGCCTACGGGCTCTAGGTCTATCTTGGGCAGAGCCACCACCTCTACCATGAAACTCTCTCATGTCAAAATAATTTGGGCACACATTGAGCACAAACTCACAATATATTTTTCTCAAAAAATATAATGGCACCTCATAATTATTACAAGGTGGATCATTAAAGACCATCCACCACCTTTGCCAAAAAAGATTCTTCATCTGCACATTGGTACACCAATGTATGGGAAACCTCTTTGCATTAGGAGGTAATGACTGACTAGTTTTGGGGTCAACAAAAAGGGCACATATTTGTTGTTTAGAAATATTTTTGTTTTTAACTCCATTGTATGATAGCCCATTGGCATAGAATTGACGACACCTATCCCTAAAGCTTCCCCATTTGGTAATTTCAGTGGAAACAGCTATGTCACCACTAGCTAATGTTTCTAGGCTAGTGGCGAGGGATTGATGATGGTCAAGTTCAGAAGTTTTCAATTTTACAATCAGTCTATTGATTTTGGATGTATTTTGCCCTAACTGATTAATTAATTCTTCCTATGTTTCGGCTGTGCGGTCAAAAGGAGGAATTGGGGGTTATTCTTGTGTGTTTTCAGGAGGTGCATTTGGTTGTTCTTGTGGGTTTTCAAGAGGTGCATTTGGTTGTTCTTGTTCTGGATTAGAAGAATCTGGTTTTTGAAACAAGAAATGAAAAAATCTAATCAAAATTAATGAAATTAAATTCAAAATGTAAAACAAATTGCATAAACTAGAAAGAAAGACAAAAAAAAAAAAAAAAACTAACCTTGATCCATAGCCTGAGGACAAATTTCGCACCCCGTTTGTGGTTTAGCTTTAAAAATGGGAAAAAAAGAAAGTAAAAAATGCTCTTTTCGGGTAAATGAGGACCCAGTTTTTTTAAAAACTTTTTTCATCAGGCACCGCGTACGTGGTTTTACTAGGATTATTAGCATGTACGCGCTCATTTTCCTATAAGCAGCACGTACGTGCTAATTTTCCTAGGCGTAGCGCGTACGCGCTTAGTTTCCTAAGCTTAGTGCGTATGCGCTACCTTTTCTAGGTTCGGGAAGAACAAACCTAAGCACGTATGCGGGAATTTGAAATTTTAAAACCACATACACGCTGCCTATTTTTCCAAGTTTATTTTCGGTGGTGTCCACTTTTTTGACCACCATCTTTGTGCACACGCCCTATTATATAATATATAATATAATATAATATTGTATTATATAATACATATTATATAATATATAATATTATATTATATTATATATTATATAATACATATAATATAATACGTATTATATAATATATTATTATATTATAATATAATATAATATAATATAATATAATAATGTATTATATAATATATTATTATATTATAATATAATATTATATAATATAATAGATTATTATATTATATAATATATTATTACATTATATATATTATATTAATATAATAATATATTATATATTATATATTATATAATATGTAATATGTAATATATTTTTTAAATTAAAATTACAAATAAAAATCGGATATCCGATTTCCATAGGTAAATTACCAGGCCAAGGTGTACTGACACCCAGGCCAAGCAAAAAGTCAACACGGATTTTCACATTTTTAGGCGAGTGAAGAAGGCTATTTTTTTCACATCGCCACTTTTTAGCCCCCCTTGATCCTGCACTAACCCAAGCAATAGAGATAGGCAAACCAATTTCAAAGGAGATCAAAAGCTTTGAGGCAATCCGACATAAGTTATTGTGCATCCATCAAGAACAAGAGGTATTTACAAAAGCTTATTTTGAACCCTAAAATTCTCAAAATGGCATCTTCTTCTTCTTTTGATACTCCATTTGTAGTAGAAGTTTCCAAGAGATAAAGGCCACAATTTAAGAAGCACCCATTTAAGTCTGTAGAAGATTATCCAAAAGTTGCCTTCTCATCCGTGCCCTATGGTGTTTTGCATGTGGATGATGTAAGAGCTTATATTCACTACAATATTGAAGAAACTGGTAATGAGGCAATCCTTGCACTATATAACAAGCCAAAGATAAGGATGGGAACCCAAAACCGAAATATGCTCAATTGCAGAAGAAGGGTTTCATGTAGTTCTTGCATTTCCCCATGTTCGATGAGGATAAATGGGCGAGGTACATCCTAAGCCATGTACATGATTAATTTATCTGGTTAGACAAGCCATACAAAATCACGAAGCAAGCCATCCATGTAGTCACCTGTCTGCATCAAACCGGTGGGAAGCCAAATTTGATAAAGGCATCAAACGCTACTGTGACAAAGGTAACCGGTGCACAATTTGATAGTAGGTCCATGACTATTGATGATATCCAAGAGCATGATGTGAGATTTGCATCCATGATCATTGGCTATAAGGTCTACCAATCTAGCAAACTTAATTCTATCTTTGGTACAACAATTTATGCAGCCTATCAAATGGTAAAAGAAGATGCATAGTATGATCTTTGTTCAATCCTTCTTGAAGAGATTCTCAGTAATCTGAAGGAGATTAAATCAGATAAGAAGAATGTATTAAAATTTGGTTCTTTGATCATTTGTCTTGCACTATATTTCATGAATGAGATTCTCGAAATAGGGAGAGTTCAATGGGCTTTTGTCTAACCAGTGTCCACTCAAATCAAGCAAGGCATATAGAGATTGGGAAATAGGGAGACTCAGACTGCTGCCCTATGGAGCTTTTTCAAAATCTCCCAAGGAAAAATGAAGGATAGGAAAAGGATTCCTAAGAAAGTGGTGGAGAAATATGAAAAGACTATCTGCTTCATGATCGACAAAGACCAATGTCACATGGAAGTTGTGGAGCCCAGGATAGTTTGGATTTCACCAATGGGATGAGGTTGATGTATCGACACTTGAGGTCTATGCTCAAAACCTCTTGACTAAACCGGTGGATCCCAAAGAACCTAGGTTTGGCACCTTCAAGGAGAAATATATGGAGTTGCACAAGAAGTTCACCGAGCCTGCAAGAAAGATAAAAGTGTCTAAAATGGCTGAAGAAGTGGCTGTGCCGTTGGGATTCACCAAAGAGGTAGTTAAGCAAGAAAGGGAGAAGCATTCTTAGCTGGAAGCTAAGGATGAATCCAAGAAGCCTAAGGCTAAACCGGTTCCCTCCAAAGAAAAACTGAAGGAGACCAAGTCTATCTCTACTTCGATAATACCATCAACAGGATAGAGCTCGTCCAGAAAGGGAGTTTTGAAGAAAAAGGAGAAGCCCAAACAAATATATGTTGTTGTATCTCTAGTGGCATCTGAGACTAAATCAGATGAAGAAGTAGGACAGGCAAAAAAGAAAGGAAAATTTGAAGGGTAGTGAGGAAACCACAATCCGGTGGTGTAGACCAGAGCAAGAAGGCTAAGTTAGAACCTACAACTTGATGATGATCTTGAAACTAGTAATTTGCAAGGTAAATATACATTTGTTCCTCCAATGACAATAGATGAATTGATTGACGAGATAATTGTTGATGGAAATTTGAAGAACATTGGAGCATACTATGAAAATCTAGTTGAGGGAGATCAAAGAAAACTTGAGGAAGCTGTTATTTTGTACTTACACAACTTTAGTAAAACTTTGATTGAATTGGAGAGTAGCATCCCTAAGAATCTGTATAATATTATTATCATCTAGAAGTAAACATGGATCATCTCCATGAATGATGTAGTCAACTTTTTTTTATGTCAAATTTGAACCTATTTGTAAACCCTAAACAAATCCAACTGCTAAACTCTAGATCTACAAGCTAATTCAACACACCATCAATAAGGATCTACAAATGCATGCAAATACCATTGAAATAAGAAAAGCTATACCTTCACATGTAAGAGAGGTTTGTCTCCATTTTTCTCCTATCCTCCATGATCTTGTATTTGGTGACTTGGGTGCTCTTAGATTTGTGTTGGACTTTCACAAGATCTTACAGAAGAATGGATGTGGTTGTGATGATGTATTATTGGAGTGATTTTGGCAGAGTTTGAGTATGCTCAAGATATGTTCTATGAAAAATGTGAGGAGGAAGCCTTTTTTATAGATATCATCCTAAAACTGGAGGGTTTGTATTAAGAAGTTAAAAGATGAATGGCTAGGATCTCATAGATGAAAGAGAATCAATAGGATTGAGGTTAGATAAAGATGGAGGGGGGAGATTAAGAAGTGTGTTGACTTTGGAGGAAACACAAAGTTAATGGAAATATGGTTGGTACTTGTCACATGTCTACAAGTTTATATTTTGATCAATGTGAACAAGTTGGAGGGCTAGGATTAATAATAAAAAAGGTAATAAATTAATTAATTAAATAAAAGAATTTATCTAATTAATAGAGGAAAGGGCTAGATAAATAAAATAAATAAAATATTTAAATTTAATTTAGGATGGAGGTGGGATCTAAATAAAATTAGGAAGAAAAAGTTTAGTGAATCGATTAAATAAATAAAAAATATTTATTTAATTAATAGAAGACACTCAGATAAAACAATTAAATAAATAATAAATATTTATTTGATCAAAGGATAATTTTAGGTGTCTACAAACGTTATACTCGTTGAAGAATTTGTTCATAAACTCTTAATTTATTGCATAAGGAACATCTGCAATAAGCTCCAATGATGCAACTATGCCAAGGTAGTCGACCTTTAAGGAACGTGATTATTCACCAATGAATCAACCCTTATAAAAAATAACACTAGGATAATGAATGAATAAAATGCAATCAAAATTGATCCCTAATGATGTTCAAAGCAGGACGAGATTAAGCTCAATTGATTGCCAAATTTTACTTAAATGTGCTACTTATACATTGGTCATTGCATGAACGACAACCTTGTGAAAAATGAAATAGAGGGAAAAGTGAAAGGAATAAACTCTGTCAATGGGTTGTTAGTCTATTGGTCAACTTGAATTGTTAGCCTAAGGCATGTACTTTCATATCACGTAGCTAAATGATTCTGTGGGTTTGATATAAAACCCTCCAATAACAAAATATATATTTTTTCACTTACACATTAATGACTATTTTTTTTAACTAGCCATAACAAAGAAATAGTTATGGCTAATTAAAAACATGCATGATGTCTTTTAAAAAAACCTAAGGATGTTAGATACATAATTACTTAGATAATGACTTAGAAGTTAATTCTACTCTATTCTACTTTTTGACCCGTGCACGCATAAAAAATCCCACCAAATCCCACCGTGTTGTTGTAACTACGTAGATGTCAAAACAATAGCTATAAGCATTTAAGTTGCATAAAAAGAAAACAATTATTTTTTGTCAAAATCTGATATACCATTTAAGAGCTTAGTGTACGTGAAACTTTTAGCTATAACAACTACCTGTACTTTTTTTGTAAGCATTTACAATTACATATGAAAAAACCAAAAACATTTGTCAAAATCCCATATAGATTTAGAAACTTAAAAAAAATAAGAGTGGATTGACAATTGTGATAGAGGAAAAAAATTTGATAAAAATGGTCCCGCTTGTGATGGAGAAAGAAAAAAAAAAATAATAAAATTGATCCCGCTTGCCGTGACTCTCACTCAATCTTAATCGGTAGTCATTGAACATGACAAAATGAAATGTGTTAAAATATCTTTTTAAAAGAAATTGCCGGCCAAGCCAAAAGATAAATAAGTTGCCGGCCACTAAATCAATACACAACTTCATTCAACATAATAAGAAGTTAGCACAGAAAACTTCAACGTGACAAGAACTTGACATGACTGGGCAAACAAAAAAATTAACGAAAGTAGCATCAAAACCTTGGATTCCTTCGCATTTTCTGCGAAGCTCTTTTGTTGGACTGTTATTTTTTTCTATCCTAATTATTTTTTAAGGTTTGCTCAATTTAAAAACAAAATTAGGGCCGCTTCACTTCGAAATTTACAATTTCGAAGCGGACATTCCTTCCAATCAAACAGTTTCATATACGTACACCTCGACGTGCTTCAGAAGTGGACATGCCTTCCAATTAACCAGTTTCATATACGTACACCTTGACGTCCTTCAGAAGACGACATGCCTTCCAATCAAACAATAACTTAACGTGCTTCAGAAACGATCATGCCTTCCAATCTTGACTTAAATAGTGGTTTATCTCTTCTATCATGTTATATGAGTTTGGGTTCTGTACCTATTCTCTCTGCCATTCTTTTCAGTTGCCTCTCTTAACATGGAAGAGTTCAAGATGGAAGAATACATCCCTCCCTCAATCAAAATTCTTTTCCAAGGTGATAAGGAATATCATGTGTTTCTGAGTTTCAAGGGAGAAGATGTCAGAAAGAATCTGGTTGATCATCTACACGAAGCTCTCACTGCCGCCGGACTGCATGTCTTTTTAGACACCCACAAATTGGAAAAGGGAGATAAGATTTGGTCGAGCTTGGAAAGGGCAATAAGGAGCAGTGCCATACACATTCCTATATTTTCTAGAGGCTATGCAGACTCTGCATGGTGTCTCAGGGAGGCCGCAACAATGGTGAACACCCAAGGCTTGATCATTCCTCTGTTTTATGATGTAGAACCAACTCACGTTAGGTATCCTGTGAAGGACTCCAGTCAGTACCAGCAAGCATTTCTAAAACATTATGACCATCCAGATCGGTACCAAAGAGGAGAGATTGAGAGATGGAAGGTTGCCCTTCACCAGATCTGTTCTCACTCAGGTTGGTCCATGGATATAACTGGAGGGTAAGTAAACAAGCTGACTTGACTTTTATTTTTATTTTTGCATAATAGTGAGCAAAGCAAGTTATAATATAAATTTAACTGGCCAATGACATGATATTAATCTGGCTGGAGACACTCTAGTAAAAAGGAGACACCCATGATTAACCGAATACATTATAGTAAAAATATCTGATAGAATAAGCTATTTAAGCTTTAAATAGTTAAAATTGATCTATGCTCAATTCATAATCAATAGGGGTTACGCAAATATATAATATATGGATGTACATATAAACCATATTTTTAGTGGATTGGGAAATAAATGTATGCCCCTTGCTTTGAGATCTTATATTTATTTAGAAATCTTTACCTTTTGCAAATACATTGAGAAATTATATAGTTGTTTGTACATCCTTTAAAGCTATATGCACATTCTAGATTTTCAAGTTACATTTGAAGTATGAAATTATAAAGGGTTTTATAATTAGGGACATAAATATGACCTCACCTTTGTATGTTTTAATGTACTAATATATTTGTTTAGAGTTCTATGGTTTCAAAGATTGAGAAGTCATCCTAAATGATATTTAATTACAGCCCCTTTAGTTTATACTTATTATCCTACAAAGTTTCTAGGAATACACCCCTTAGCATAAGTAGAGTCAAAACATTACAATAGTTTTATGTTCTTGTTAGTTAGCCAAAGAATATTGAGGAATTCCTTCCCATTCAGAGGGTAATGAAGCTATGGCCCTCTCTCAATCAATAGAAAATCTAAAAATAAGATTACCAATTCTGAAATATGTATGTGATTGGACATTCAACTAAAATAGAAAATTGATCAAACCATAGAGACATCAAATTTACATGGAGAAACCCTTTCGAGAAAAACCTCCACACTTGAAAGAGACTAAATTATTAATCTTCACAACGAGACATACAACAAAATACTTCACTACTCTTCACTAGTCGAAAAATACTATATAACCTATAAGAATCCACATAACACTACCATTTCATGGCTTCAATATATAGCAAAGTAAGATCTAGGGTAAACCACTTGCAAAACCCAATGCCTAGGATAATTGACAACTTATAAACATGTTAATAAAATAAAATATTTCGCATTGCCTTGACATGAATTCCTAACCCATAGCCACTCAATTCTTAGATGCTTTGTAACTCCTTGATTACTCTTCGAATTACCCAATGGACAACCTTTCACCTAGCAAACTTGTGTTAGCATATAATTTATTTATTATTAAATTGTTATAAAATAGCTATGGGTTGGTTATTCTTTTTACAGTTTAGCCAATATATATGCTTTTACTAATCATGGAATGAATCAATCAAGCATAATATTCCACAAATGGTATCAAAGTTTTGTGGATTGGGATAAGATTATGATATGTGATGAGACATCCTCTATATATTTATCCCTTGTGTGTTATCCTTCACTGTTGCATCTAATTTTTGGTCTTACAAAGCTGTGGGAAAATTATAAAGCCTCAAATTTCTCATGAGTAGGATCCTAGTGTTTTTATCAAATTGATGAAAGTTTTAGATGATCAAACCCATGGTGTAGCAAACATGTAATGCATCATATGAAACATTTCCAACAACACCTATAACTCTCTTGTGGAGGAAAAAAATGGATGAGTTTTGTTTCTTTCTTTTCTCAACTTGATAATCATTGAGATGAGTTATGAAATTTTGAATTTTTTATTGTGTTGTTTTTGGATTACATCGTGTCAGATTTTTTGGCATTGACATTTAAAAACATACTCCATGATCCATCATAAGAATGTAATTTTTTAATGGTTGGATCTGTGATATCTCCATGTGATGCAGTATAGGAGATCAAGAAAAGAACATTGATAAGATTCAATCTAGTAAAATTAGAACATAACTCTTTGATCTAGATCACCATTTATGTGTATTAGATGTTAAGAATGGGTTGAATTTCGGTCAATGATGAAACACCATGATTTAAAGGTATATGCGCTAAATAAACTATTGGGTGCTAAGTTGGGTGCCATATTTTATTTGGATTAGTTGTTGATGGGAATTGATTGTTAATGTTGCTTTCACATGGTGGACATTAAATTAGATAGTGGTTTGTGGATTGAAGATTCAACATTGGTATAAGGCACATGTAAAGGAAACTGACATGGCAATTTCTAAACATATGGATCTTACAAAGGATGATATGAGTAAGTTTTAGGGAAAAATTCACAAAATAGGAAAGGACATAGATATATTTCATAAATTTACTAAAAGTGGTACCAATACAAAAGGATATAACAAGAAAATATAGAATCATATGCAACACAAAAATATGTTTAATAAATTTTGGCAATAACATAATATGGCAATCAAATAGAATCTATCAATTGGTGAACACGTGATCATATTAAACAAAGGCTATACATGATGCCCCAATGTTTTCTCCAATGGTGAAGTAACACAAGCTATAACCTATTAAAAAAAATCATGCAAGCATAAAAACATGTCATTTAACATATAAACATGTTAGTACTAACATATAAAGACATTGTAGATAAACATATCCACTAATATATGATTGCGAGGGTATGTTAGATATGCAAGGGATAAGGTGACCTAATGTTAAAGGTATAGTAACATGAACAATCTATATAGGTGGAAAATAGAAATAGATAATGAGATAAAGAGTCTAGATAGAGAGAATATAATGTCATAGCAACACAATACTACTATGACATGTAATTGAGATCCATTTAAAGTGTGCACCAATACCAAAGGATATAACAAGAAAATACAGAATCATATGCAACACAAAAATATGTTCAATAAATTTTGGCAATAACATAATGTGGCAATCAAATAAAATCTATCAATTGGTGAACACATGATCATATTAAACAAATGCTATACATGATGCCCCAATGTTTTCTCCAATGGTGAAGTAACACAAGCTATAACCTATTAAAAAAAATCATGCAAGCATAAAAACATGTCATTTAACATATAAACATGTTAGTACTAACATATAAAGACATTGTAGATAAACATATCCACTAATATATGATTGTGAGGGTATGTTAGATATGCAAGGGATAAGGTGACCTAATGTTAAAGGTATAGTAACATGAACAATCTATATAGGTGGAAAATAGAAATAGATAATGAGATAAAGAGTCTAGATAGAGAGAATATAATGTCATAGCAACACAATACTACTGTGACATGTAATTGAGATCCATTTAAAGTGTACACCAACTAATTGAAATATTTATACTACTTGTAAGTCTTCAATAGTAATAAAGGACAATTTTAAATAATCTAAACTAATAATTAGTATATCTTTCTAAAAATCTATTTAGAATAAATTTAACTTCATTCGTTCTAAAAGAAAATAACTTGATTTAATTCTAGACAAGTTGAGTTTATTCAAAATAGAGAAACCAATCTTATTATTTTGGATAAAATGAACTTAAATTATTCATGTCGATATTGAAACTATGCGAAATTAAATTAACTTAGTCCAAATAAACTAGAATAGTTTGGAATAAATGGGACTAATCATATTATTTCAATTATACTAAAATTATATTACTTATGTAGATATAGAAAATCTATGATATTTAATTAAGTAAAAAAAAACTGTGAAATTACAATAACTTGATCTAAATAAATTAGATCAATGTTATAATTTCAAATAATAATTAAATCACATGTGTAGCTATAGAAAATATATGAAATTAAATTAACAAATTTGAATGTGAAATTATGTAAATTTATTTAAAATAAACTACATTCAAATAAGTGAATTAATTTTAAGAAGTATTTGATATAAAATGAACTAATTCAAAATATATTGTTTCCATTCATTTTGTTTAAGTATGATAAAGAGGGCTTTGCCAAGGTCCACACCCATAATCTAATTCATATAATAAGGTAGGTTCTACCTGGGCAATACTTGGGTGGATTCCAAAGATTAAAAATGATGTTTAAGATGTAAAGAATTATATCACTTAAATGTTATTTTTTTTTTCCATTTTAATCAAACAAGTGTCTTAAAATCTACAAATTAGTTGTGTTCTAACTCTATCTCAAATTTACTTTTGTAGATTTTATAAATAATTCTTATGATGCATGAAATTGATTCAAGAGATTAAAAAATGATTGTTAAGATGCATGAAACAAATTCACCATTATGTTAGAATTTTAAGGTCTAATTAGATAAGTATTTCAAAATCTATAGGCTATTTATATTTTACTTTGGTTCAAATCTAAATTTTTAGACTTGATCTTCTTATTTGAATTTTAGCTCATATTCATGTGAAGGAGTGAAAATTTTACTTGATTTTTTTATTTTGACACCTCAATTCAATAACAATTAGTGATGTTGTAAAAACCTTTGAAGAATGTATTTTATTGTGAGTTCGTTACAGCCCTGGATGTACCAATTCAACAAATTTCGAGAACAATGGTTGAATATAATGCTTTGATAATGCTACTAGGATATTCTCGTAAAATCTGTTTAATGATTCATAGGCCATTCTTGTAAATTTAAATAAATAAATAAATGTATTTAAAAATAATAACATAACACACATATCAATAGAAACATAAATCAGATCTATTCATAATAGTTAGTAAAAATTATTGTAAAAGGGGTTAGCAAGATCTAAATTTCACTTTTAAATTTTAAAAGTTTAAGGATCAAATATATGAAATGAATGAAAGATTTGGGTGAATTTTATCTAAACCAAAATGATAAATAATAGGTTTTTAAATTAGAAAAAATCTCTAAACATGAATAATAATAGCATGAAACAAATTCATGTAAGAATATAATGTATCATTTAGAAATGTATTATCACATTAAAAATATTTAAAACCAAAGAAGACAAATATAAAAATGCTTAAACTATTACTACTATTTACCTTAGATAATATATATGTTTTAATAAATTTATTATGACTAATATAAATGTATTAACCCAAATAATTATTAAATGTTACTTTTATGTTGGAGGCATATTACACTCACATAATGGATGCAAACATGTCTGTCAATAAAAAATAATAGAAGTATTTAATTTGATGTGTTTGTGACACTTAAATGCATGAAAAATAGAATCAATTTTTTTTTTTTTCTCCTCACAACTACCAAGTTTAATTTATCAATCACTTATGTCCATCTCCATCATCCATTTAGTTAACTTTGAAATTATCTCAATCTAATATTATAATAGTAAAAATTAAAATATAATAATATAATAATATCTTAATAGTATTTTAATATTAATTACAATATAAGAATATAATAGTTTTTAAATTGAAATAATGTACAAATATATGTCTCTAGTTTTTAACATTAATTTGTATATATAGGATAATATATTATTGTAGAGGACGAGATTTGTCACCTTCAAGGTGATGAACCTCAAGGGACAAACCTACCTTCTCTCCACCTCACTTATATTAGCGCTAAAGGTGAGCTAGGGGATGAAAATGTAAAACTAGGCTAACAAAGTACAAATGAGACTCCCAAACGACTCTATCAAGTCTTTGTCTTCAAGATGAGTGTGCAGAACTAAGACACAAGTGTGGCGTGTTGTCATCTAGTAAGGACAAAGTACAAAGGCCATACGAGAGTGACAAATGCGATTACACTATTAAGTAAATGATATAAATGATAAACTAAGCTTAAGAATACAAAATGCGTGACACTAAAATGAAGTGAGAGAAGGATAGGAAAAGCTCACAACCGGTAGATGATTGAAGCCTCCAACAAGACGAGTTCTCCCCTTTGATCACAAACCTGCACACAAGCATGAAGAGAAAATGTTGGGGGTTGTGTTTAGAGGCCTGTCTCAGTTAGACCTCCGTTTTGGTGTTTCCACCTCCACAGACAATTCAGATGATAGCAACGATGGGAAATAAAAATAATAGAGATAGGAAAATGAACGATTAATACAATGGATAAATTAAAATGAGAGATTATAGATATGCAAATGAATTAAGAGAAGGTAGTAAATTCCCCTCCAACACTTGTGAAGGCGACACCATAGGTTCTCCAAGAAACTGCAACAATAGTGGTCTTCAAATGTTGGAAAACATGTGTATGATAAGGATAATGGACACCAAGTTACTTCCCAAGAATAATTGAGAATCCTTCCCAACTACAAGAATGCATGAGATATAGCCTCAAAAACGAATCCCAACATAGGTGGTCGTGAACAGAGGCGTTACAAACTCTTTTGGGCACAGGCGTAATGCTCAAACCGCTACTTGCGGGCTGACAGATTTGTGGGACACAAGTGCAACACATGGAGGTCTCTGCGGCATGCTAGAGTCCCATGCTTAATTGGTTTGGTTGCTAGAAGCCAAGTTGCAGCTGACAAAGCAATCCATGTGAACAAAAAGACAAATATGACAATGCATGATCTCCATTAACTTGAAGCAAAGATACTTATATGATGCGAAATTACGCGAAATATAATTTACAACATTACAATTACAATTATCTTGAATATATATGTGATAATATTTTGTTATTTTCCAACTTTTCTCTTCGAATGTGTTTTCAACCTTTGCTACCTTTGTCTGTGGTGCCATAACAGTCTCTCTTTTGCATTTTCTATTGACCTACATTGCTCATTTGGGAACATTAATTTACATTTTTTTCGTTGTTATTTAATCTGCGTGCAGTTTTGAAGCACAGCTAGTAAAGAGGGTGGTGAATGACGTGATTAAGACATTGGACAGAGTGTCGTTAGAAGTTGCCAAGCACCCTGTGGGAATGGAAAGGATCGCTGAGGATCTCATCCAGAAATTTATACTCAATTCAGAAGGAGGTTTGGTTAAATCTGGAATATTGGGTATTGGTGGTATTAGTAAGACCACACTTGCTAAGGCCATGTTCAACCAGGTTTACGCTCATTTTGATGCTGCTTCCTTTGTCTTTAATGTCCGCACCACTGTTGCAGACTCCGTGTGCCTGACAAAGTTGCAGAAACAAATCCTTAAAGATTTAACCAATTATGATGGAAAAGTGCATAGTGTTGAGAAAGGCATATCTTTGTTCAGAGATCGTTTGGGTGGAAAACGTGTGCTTCTGATTTTAGATGACATGGATGGTAGGGAGCAATCAGAGGCTTTGGTTGGGGATTGGTTGGCACCTGGTAGCAGAGTTGTTATTACTTCTAGAGACAAGCACATTCTCCATGTTGCCGGGGTCTCACCTGAATGCATTCACGAAATGAGTGGATTGCAGACAAATGAAGGTCTTCAGCTATTTAGTCGGCACTCTTTTCTTCGAGCATCTCCAAGTCCAACTTACGAAGCTTTCTCCAAAAGAATAGTGGAGGCTTGTAAAGGGCATCCTCTATCACTGGAAGTCATTGGATCCTTGTTGTATGATAAGAAGAATGATCCAGATTGCTGGACAGAAGCCTTCCACAACGTTGCACTCCACCCAAAGATTTATGAAATACTCAAAATCAGTTACAGTGGTCTTAGTGAAGAAGAAAAAGAAATATTTCTAGACATCGCTTGCTTCTTCATCGGAGAACACAAAAGGTATCCTATTGTTTTCTGGAAATCTATGTACAGGTCGGTAAAGACAGCCATATCTAATCTTTCTCTGAAGTTACTTGTAAGGATTGACGACAAAGGTGTGTTTCATATGCATGACCATTTGCGAGATATGGGGCGAAGCATTGCTGAAAAAGAAAGAGAGGGTACCCGACTATGGGAGGCAGTTCATCTAAGCAGGGGAGAATCCAATAACAACAATATCTCTCGCCTTCGACTCAGTGGAGATAATTCACAAAGGCTTGAAACATTGTACAGACCTGGTCTACGATTTCTTCACTTGAAGAATCTGCCCCTTGACGGAATCACGCCAGCCATGCTTCCTCCAAATTTGATGTGGTTACGGTTGCAAAATTGTGAGAAGCCATTTCAGTCCAGTCTTGTGCGTAACGTTTGGTTCTTTGCGATACAGGGGGCATTTCACTTCAGTCTTGTGGATAACATTTGGGATCTGAGGATAATGCAAGTAGACGGTGATATTCCCAGTTTCCAATATTTACTTTTTAATATTCTTGGCAACTTGTTACAGTTACAGCATTTAGAGTTGAGAAACTGCAGA